>NC_135305.1:215816401-215917503 GCF_048772815.1 Callospermophilus lateralis | reverse complement strand
GCTCTGGGTACAGTGGTGCCACCCACGCGCAGCGTTTCCCGGAAGCCCGAGGGTCCGAGGCCTGGTCGGTGGCGACTCCAGCTTAACTTGTCAGTGTGGGACCAACTGTCGGGGGACCTCGGTTCCAGGACGTGGAACCACTCCACAGTGGCCGTCGGGTGGGGGGGATCCACCCAAAGCGCGGGAAGGAGGCGGGGAGAGGGCGGAAAGGGCGCGGCGGGGTAGAAGTGGCGATTCCCCGCCTTCCCCGCAGGTGCCGATCCTCCAGGAGCCGGGCACCGAGCCTGGCTTATGCCCACTTCGTGTTGTCCTTTCCATCCGTCCAGTTTCGTCCCAGGGCAGCTCCACCACCTGCTCTTCTCCTTTTTACTCCACACTGCACAGGCCTGAGTCCCGCAGCCTCATGATCCAGCAGAATTATTCTACCTTGTTGGGTTTTTGTCGTCTACCCTAGATCTGCCTCTCCACAGCTCGGTGCCTTTCGCCTGGTCCTTAACCTCTCTGTGCTTCAGTTTCTTCCCTATAAAAGGATACTAATAATAGCACCTATCAGCTAAGTGAGAATGCTGAGGCCCAATAAATATGAACGGTTGATATTTTTTATGGTGTGAGATTCTGGATTATGGTAGCCGTTTATGGGGCTACCCTGAGCCAATTCGCCATCCTTATAAAGTTAACTTGTAATAAAAGTACTTAACTTTATCTTAAAAGAGATCATCTAAACGAAGAGAATAATAAAAGGAAACGTTAGATGGAATAATAAAAGGAAACGTTAGATGGAGATGCTGATTTAAATTAAAAAAAAAAAAAAGTATTCCTGGAGCATCTGGGGGAATCCGGTGGACTCAAAATTTGTCTGTACTCCCGGAGACTACCTCTAAACTACCCAGGGGTTAGGGTGGAGTCCCACCTCCAGCACACCCCATCGCACACTCCTTGTGTGAAGCTGCAGTTCCTGACATATCCAGAGGGGGGAGACCTAGCGAATGCGCCGAGTGGCAGGAGTTGGATCCAGCAGGCTCCTGGCACATCCACCAGGACATCTTGTTATCACTCAAAAATCAAACCTACAGCCCTGGGAACCAGCGGTAGACATTTGTCCACCAGTACTGGATTATGTGCACAAACATTTGCAGTATAATGTATCAGGATTGGACTCAACCCCTATGTACCTTCAGAACAATGACTTAATAGGTGATGGCACATCCATGCTGAGACTTAGTACACAGCCATTTAAAAGAAGTAAAACATTTACTATATGGACATTTATCCCTATTTAGGGAAATGTAAGAAAAGACCAAATACCATGGACTGAATTACATACTCTCTGCCCATTCATTTGTTAACCCAGTGGGATGATATTTTGATACTTTGAGATAGGGCTTTTGAAAGATAATTTGGTTTTGATGAGGTCATGAAGATGGGACACCCCCATGATGTGATTAGATTATTGCCTTTTAGTTATTTTTGTTGTTGGGGGGGGGGGAAGGGGTTGAAGACAAGGTCTTGCTAAGTTGCTCAGGCTGGCCTCAGACTTATGATCTTTCTGCCTCAGCCTCCCAAATAGCTGGAATTACAGCCCTGTGCCACTGTGTTTGGTGGATGGGTGTTCTTCTAAGAACAGATCTTGCAGAGAGAGATCTTGCTGTCTCTGCCATGTGAAGATGTGGTGAGGATGCACTGGTTTGCAAACCAAGAGAGCTCTCACCAGAACTCAACAATGCTAGCACCCTGATCTTGAACTTCCTAACTTCCAGAACAGAGAGAAATAAATATGTGTTATTTAAGCCATCCAGTTTGTTATGGATTTGTTATGTGTTTGCTATGGCAGTTCAAGCAGACTAAAACAGCAAGATCCACATGTGTGGATCATGGGGTGCAGCAATGAGAGCCGATAGCTCCAGCACTGGGGAGGCTAAGGTGGGAAGGTTGCTTGATCCCAGGAGTTCCGGGCTAGCCTGGGCAACATATCAAGACCTGGTCTCAAAATAAATACTTAAATGATGTTTCCAAGACATGCTATTAAGTGAACAAAGCAAGATGTAGAAGTGTTGAGAGCCACAGCCCAGTCAGAATGACGCCTGGCATTTGCCAGAGGGAATGGCAACCATTGAGATGATGATTTGAATTAAGCTATATATAATTACTGTGATGCTGGATTGATTGAATTGTATATTTGACCTTTACTGTCGGGCAATAGGGTGGCTCTTGCTGCCTTGGGCTCCCGCTACTTTGGAGTTCCCGGGCAGTTCTCGAGAGGGGGTTGGGAGAGATTGGAAGGAGCCCGGTGGAGGGAGTGTGTTCCCGAGTGGTGTGTGCAGTGCCGGTGAGAGTTGGGGAATAAAGAGTTGCGGTTTGAATCTACAAGGCTTTGTGGCGGCTCGGTTATTTGTGCCCAGCCAGACTGTGGCATTGAAGAGTGATAAATTGGTGTAAGAGAGAGAAGAGAGATGTTTGCATTTCAGTTCATTTATCCACAGACTAGGTCTGAAATTTCCCCAGGAATCCCAACAGTGATCAACAGTGATGGTAACCCGGAAGGGGAGCTGAGTGCTTTTCTAATGTATTTTTGGGGGGTTGCTTTTGTTTTTTAATCTATAAATCCCCTATCATCATACCACCAACAAAGGGAACCAGGGTGGGTGTCCAAGGAGGTCTTGGATTCTCCTTGAAGATTAGATAAGCCTACGGGTAGGAGTTCTGGGAGAGACCTAGGACTGTGACCTCGGTTTTGGTGTACTCGTGTTCCAGGAAACATGTTAGTTGTACACGCATGTGGCCTGAAGAAGCAGCCTGAGCATGGCTGGCAGAAATGCTCAAGACAGTCAGCGACCCCTACATCATTGGTCCCTGCGGCTGCCTGCAGTACCAAGGCCTCCCGGAAGATGGCGCACCTCAATCTAAACTCCAAGCCAGACGCCCCCTCTCCGCCCCTGGGCCAACCCCCTCAATGCAGCGGTCAGGAATGTGCCTGGGGACTAGCCGGGGCCAGGGTCAGAGCGCCGACAGCCTTTTATGGACACAAACGGGGCCCTGGTATCTCCCCCAAGCAAGAATGTCGACCCTAGGGCGGGGGCGCATTGGCCTGGTCTTGCCAGGGGCCAGATAATGGGGTTGGCCTCCTCCCGCCTGGGGGCCAGACAGCCTGGGCTAATAATCTGGTCAGGACACTGGGGAGAGGTGCTCACTGCTTGGAGTTTCTTTATCTGTAAAATGGGGAAAAGGACAGCTAGGTTACAATAGGGTGAAAAAATAAGTGATTCCTGGGCATAGCACAGTGGAGGGGACTAGCCAAGCGATATAAACTGTAATCACTCATTTTATTACAATTTTATTTTTAATGAATTATCTGACACTACCCTCAAAGAAATTTTGTTGTCAGGATTTGGCTGAGTCTCCCAGAATCAAATTTTGGGATGCCCTGCTCTTGGCATTGCTCCTGACAGCTTTCTTTCCCTCTTTCTCACACCCATTTTTTTAGGAATTCTCTCTGCTACCTCCAAAATCTATCTAGAATTCACCATGTGTGAGCATAGTGGGGGTCTCCCTCATTACTCCTATGGGTCACTCACCTGTTTCTGCCTTCCAACTTTGCTCTCCA
The DNA here is from genome assembly GCF_048772815.1 of Callospermophilus lateralis. Classification (NCBI taxonomy): domain Eukaryota; kingdom Metazoa; phylum Chordata; class Mammalia; order Rodentia; family Sciuridae; genus Callospermophilus; species Callospermophilus lateralis. The sequence continues at coordinate 215,913,902 of NC_135305.1, read as the reverse complement.
CACTGGCCATAAGGTGCCTGTGAACACCTGAATCAGGGCCAGTCCTTTCTTTGCTTAGAACCCCTCCTGACTCTAACTTCCTTTAGAGCAAAATTCCAGGATCCACAGGGTCTTCTACATTCTGCCCAGTCACTTCCTGTTCTTGTCTCCTCCCATTCTCTCCCTCTATCTGCTGCTCTGCCCACATGGAGATCCTAGCTTTTCATAGACTACATGGGCACATTCCAACCTCAGGATCTTTGCACTTGCTGTTTTCTCATCCTGAAATACTCTTCCTTCAGGTGTTCCCCAGGACAATGACATCTCAGCTCACATTATGTGTCATCACCTCTACACTGTCCCATTCCGTCCCTGTAAGGTCACTGGAATTATCTCCATTATTATTACATCACTGTGTTGTCCGTTCCCCTACCAGAACGTCAATTCCACAAGGATGGAAATTTTTTGTCTGTTTGGGGGGGGGGAGTTTACATTTTCCCTTTGTCTCTTCTGTCTCCACCGTCTTTGGCTGTGTCTCCTACAAATTTCTCTTTTAAAAAAGAAAAAGTCTGCAAAAGAACTCTTGGGAAAGTCAATGACAGATTGACGGCGTCAATCTGCTACCGGTTCGGGTACCAGGGTCCGAGGAGCTGTGGGCGCATTGGGGCTGCCGGTGGAGCCGCTGGAGTCCAGTCCATCTCTCTGGGGCGATGAGCGCTCAGAGCGGCTGGAGCTGGGGTCCAAGTCCTGGGGTAGACAGCGGCGCAGGCCGCCTGAAGCCCCAGGAGCGCTTTCAGATAGCTGGACACTGCTCGGGCCTCGGCTGCAGGGACGGCGGCCGCAGCAGACAAGGCGCAGGAGCGCATGACGCAGGTCACGGTTGGTGAGCGTGTAGATGATGGGGTTCAGAAGCGAGTTAGCCATGGCCAGGCCCAGGAAGGGGTCGGCCTGCAGGAGCACAGGACAGGCGCGGGCGGGGCATGCCACGTCTAGTAACAGCAGCAGAAAGAGAGGGCCCCAACACACCACGAAGGCCAGGAGTACCACGCTGAGTGTGCGCAGCAACGCCAGGGATCGTGGTGTGCGGCGAGAGCGGGTGGAGGTGCCTTTGCTAGCCCCTGGTCGTGCTCGCAGTCGCCGTGCATTGGCTCGTACCTGGCAGTAGATGCGCGTATAGAGTGCACAGATGGCCGCTAGGATGCCCACGAAGGCGAGGACGCAGAAGAGCACGTAGGCCTTGGCGTAGAGCGGCAGGACAGTGGAGCAAGCCTCCAGGCGACCCAGACAGTTCCAGCCGAGCGCGGGCAGTAACCCGAGGAGCAGCGACACGCTCCAAGCTGCGATGGCCATCGCCAGTGTGCGCCCTCGACTGGCAGCGGGCGCGGGTCCCCGGCGCGCCATGGTGAGATGGCGCTCGAGTGCAATGGCCAGGAGGCTCAGCACCGACGCGGCAAGCGCCACAAAGACGCCTCCTTCACGAGCGAACCAGAGCGCAGGTGACAATCGCAGCGTGAGTGGCCCGGACAGTAGGATGTTAATGGCGTAGGCAGCACCTGCTAGCATGTCAGACAGTGTGAGGCTGCCCAGGAGCAGGAACATGGGCGCATGGAAGCGCGGATGGCGCCCGAGCACGAACAACACCGCCAAGTTCTCTAGCACGATAAATGCGCATACCGCCAGGCACACCACAGCGTCTGCACGCAATCCTGCGCCGGGCTGGTAGCGCGCTCCGCGTAGCTTGCCGGTGTAATTGTAATGCAGGACAATGACCTCGCTCACAGGCGCTGGTCGCAGCAGCCCTGACTCCATGGGCTGCTGCCCCAAGGCTGCGAAGAAGACAGGGCAGTGTCAGTACAGCTGTTCTCTCTGAGGACTGTCCCAAAGCCAGCAAGGTAGGAACAGACAAGGTCTAGAAGCCCCCCCCAAAAAGGGTCCCTAACCCCAACCCACTACTCTCTCACACTCGCTCAGGAGAGGTTCAAAGAGCGTTCCGGATGGGAGGGGAGTATCTATGGAGAAGATACACACGCATAATATCAGGAGGGGACAGGTTGACGCACAATTCTATATAAAAAGAACACTAATAACACAAGCAGGAATATCCAGAGGCATATTTAATCATGACCCAAAAACACAAGAGACATGCAGAAAAGAGACACACGAACACAGTAACAGGAGTACGTGTGCATACACGTTCACAGACAAGGGCAAAAATAGTTTTGCTCCATCAAACAGAAGAAAAAAGCTAAAATACATCCAGACATGGACTAGTGACAAAGGCAGAGAGAGATAAGCAAGAACACAAAATTCAATCTCATGAAGACAGGGTCTCACACTGTAGCACAGGCCACAAATTCACAACCTCCATCCACCCACACCCAGCCTGCAACTCACAGAGCCCCACACTCCACACGCCCTGCTACACACAAGGTTCTTTCCTGGAGAAAAAAAAAAAAAGTCAGTGAGAAATCTAATCCTACCCACCCATTTGTCAGAGGCAGAGCTCAAGGGCAGTGGTCAGAATCCTTAGCATACAGGCTCTTGCAGAGAGACACACATGTCATTAAATCAAAATAATACTTCGCATTAACGAGTGTGCCCTTTAATCCTCTTGACAATTCTATGCTAAAGTCCCAATTTCCAGATGAGGAAACTGAGGCTCAAAAGAAATAATTCGCATGGACGCTGGCGCAGAGGTTTTCTGACTCTCACATAAACACAGTCACGGAGATGGGCTGGGATTGTGGCTCTGCGGTAGGGCGGGCGCCTAGCACAAGTGAGCCCCTGAGTTCGATCCTCGGCACCACATAAAAATAAATAAAAATAAAAAGGTATTGTGTCCAACTACAACTAAAAATTAAATATTAAAAAAAAAAAAAAAACAGTCACACAGAAATGGTTTCACTGTCTCGCGGCTCCTACTTAACAGACAAGAAATCCAAGGCTGGGGAACAGAATTTTTTGCACACCGCCAGGGATAAGTGCATCTCAGAAAGCTTCACCCGCCAATACAGACACCCGGGGAGTCACTGATTCAGCCACCCTGGGGGCGGGGGAGGCTCCAAATACAGAGAGACGCGGGTTACGCAGTGTCTGACCGGTACAGCGCGCAGAGGCACATAGCTTCTGCACCAACCCCCTCGACCAGGACTGAAATAGCGGAACTTGGAGTAGTCTGTCCAGGAAAGTGAGAGGGCAAGGTTTTCCGAAAGCCCCCAGCCCCATCTCGGACCCTGAACCACGCCAGGGAGTCGTCGGCTTTCCCTCCTTAGAAGCCTCGGGAAAAGGATCGGGAAAGCCCACCAAGGAGCCCTGTACGTTTCCCGGCCCCAGAGTGGTCAAGGCACGCAGAGCCCGGTGCCCTCAAGGGTCTAATGCTGGATACTCACCCGTGTGCCCAGATGGTGTGCTGCCCACAGCCGAATGTGCAGCTCGGGGCGGGGGGGCGGGTCTGGAGCTGGAAGTCTAGGGGGCGGGTCCGAGGCCGGGAGGGACAGCGATCGCCAGCGGTGACCCCTCCCGTTGGGACCTGGGCACTCAGCCCGTGGCTGCCAGCCTGTGCCACCCGCCGCGGCACCGGAGAGCGCCCCGGCGGCGACTGGCACCGGCGAGCCCTCAGCTTCCCGCTCGGGGGCTGGGCTGCGCTCTCAGGGACGCTCCGTCGCGGTGAGAGAACCTGGAGCCCGGCTTAGGGGATGTTTCTTCAGCGCGGGCGGCCACAACCTGAAGGGCTTTCCCCCACTCCCATCAAAGAGATCCTCTAGAGCCTCAGCACCGCCACTCCTCACTTTCCACGCCCTCCTGGGTTGCGCCCCTGGGACCCCTCGTTAACCGAGGACCAGGCAGCGCCGATTAGCAGGGGTCTTGAGCAGCGGCGGAGGTCCTCGAGCTTGTGTCCTCTCGCTTGTGTCCCTACTGCTCCCAAGCAGAGGCCCCTCCCCATTTCCCTCCAACTCCCCGCTCGGGGAGAATGGGGGAGGGGCTGACACAGGCAGGATTCAAGTGGGAACTTCCCGGTCCCCGGATAAGGAGGGTGTGGATCGTCTAGCCTCCTGGTTCCTGCATTCCCCGCACCGGATCTCTCCCGTTCTTATCCTGAAGAGGCGATTTACTTATAGGTTGTGTTCTGGGCTCTGTCCCCACTGTACTGTCAGCCTGTCGCCTCCAAGGGAGCAGGGTTGGTACTGTCATAGGTACTCTCGAGACACAGCCAGTAAGTACCCACTGAGGAGTGTGAATGAATGAATGTTTCCTTCACTTCCTCTGTGTCTTTCCTCGGTTCTCTCCAAGTCTCTGTTCTCTCTCTCTCCCCCATCTCAGTGTGGCTCTACCACGCCTCTCCCAGGCCGTACCTCCTCCAACCCGCCAGTCCCAGCTGGCCACACACCAATCCTCCCCTCAGTTCCCGGAGCTTCCCGGAGGCCCAGCTCCCCAGCCCTCAGACCGGGAAAGGGCCTGGGTCTGTCCTTCCTTGGGACATGCCTTTTGCCTGGTCTCTCCAGGCACTGCTGGCCGCAGGTGGGGTGAGGATGCCCCAGGAGAGATGAGACAGAAGTCGAGGATGGGACAGAAGTCGAGGTTGTGTCCCTGTGGGAGGAATCATGAAGGCGCCCAGCTCAGGTCCCCTATATAACCCTTTAGGAATCCTCGCAGATCGCGCCCTGGGGTGTTCCCTAGGGAATCCTGGCGGCTTCCGCCCCCTCTGTTCCCGAGTAGGCAGAGCGGCCCCTGCTAGCTCAGGCCAATCCTAGACACGCGCGGGGGGGGGGGGGGGGCAGTGCAACCAATAGGATCCCTGGGGGAGGGGCGTTAACCCTTCAGTACCCAGGTCCTTCGGCTGAAAACTAAGCCCTGGGCTCATAACCAGCCCAAACGAGAGCCCAAGATCCCCCAAGGCCGTGGTGGCCTCTCCTAGCACCAAAGACCTCCTTCTTCAAGGGGAAACAGCACCCCAGGGGAGTGAGGTGGCCCCTTCACACCTCCCAGGCGGCAATCTCACCTCCCTGTGGGGCAGAGTGGTGCTCTTCCGGCAGTGGGCCCCAGGCTTAGCACCCTCCACTCTGGCCTCCTCCCTTTGTGCCTCTTTCCCACGGAATGGGACCCTGGGGACTCAGGCTGCGGCCTATGGGGCAGATGTCAGGAGTCCCCTGGAGAAACGATGCTCCCATCCCTAAGGTCTGCTCCACCATGTAGCCACAGTTCTTAATATACAGACTGGTCTCTCCCGGCTCTAAATCCTCTCATGGCTCCCTAGGTTGCTCAGAGTAAACTGCCCCTGTCCCCCAAGAGCCCACAATTCTTTACTTGTCCCTTCTATACGCCCCAGCCGCATCACGCACTTAGTTCCAGCCCCACTGGGCTTCTTGGTCCTCAGACACCTCAAAAGCTTTGAATTTGAAGCTCAATCTACCTGGAATGCCCTTCCCCAAGCTTTTCCCAGCTGACAGCTCCTCAGTGAGGCCTTCCCTAATCTGTCCCTCTCCTCCCCATTCTCAAATGGCAGTTGGCAAATCTACAGTTAATTTGTTCATTTTCATCTGTGTGTCTCTGCCCTAGAGACTCAGTTCCAAGAAGGCAGGGATCCCTGCCTGTCCAGCTATCCAGATGTGGAAAGGTTAATGGCTCAGAGTCTGGAGTCAGGCTCAGCCACTTGGTGATTTAGAACACTGGGAAGGGCCCCTCTGAGCCTTAGTGGTTTCATGTGTAAAATAGTGGTTTTATCTGTAAAATTGAGATAATCACAGTGCCCACTCCCAGGGCTGTGGAGCATGAAAAGTTTTGTTGTTGTTGCTGTTGTTTGTTTTTTATGTGGTGCTGAGAATAGAACCCAGGGCCTCAAACGTGCTAGGCAAGCACTCTACCACTGAGCCACAACCCCAGCGACCCCCCAGCATGAAGAATTTTAATAAAGATTGGGTGTACTATGAGAGCTCCATAAATATTAGTACTGGTTAGCATTGATTGCCACTATATCCCCAACCCTCAGACAAATTAGGAAGGATCAGGGTTCAGGTCCCATCTGTCCAGGGCACCCCCATCCCCACTCCCACTCACCAGGCAGTCAGGTTTCACCCTTGGCCTCCTTGATCTTGCTGCAGCCTGCCTGCCTAAGGCTTGCCTGGGCCAGCACACCTGCCCAGCAGGTTCTGCTGGGCTCTCGCCCACAGGGGCTGCCCCTCCCAGTCTGTGCCCACTCTCTGGCAGAGCAGGGTCTGTCTTGCAGGGCCCCTTCACACCCCTGACCCACCCTGGGAGCCAGTAGGCTGCTTCAGCAGGAAGCTTCAGGGCTTCCTATTCCCACCCCTCCTCCACACAATCCTGACACTTGAACTTGACAGCAGGAAGGTGTGAACTGACAACTTTCCCATGGCCAGAAATCATAGCTACAGGGTTTGTGGGGGGTGGTCTCAAACTGGAGGCCAGAGGGCCAACTTTGGCTCCTACCCCAGGCAGATATGTTCAGCTCAGTCAGATTTCCCCCTCAAACAGTAGTCAGAAAAACTGTATTCTTGTCAGTAAATTTGTTTCTCACAGGTGTACAGCTTAACAATTCTAAAGATATTTGCATGCTCGAGTTGAACAAGTACAATTATGTTGTAGATATTGCAGCCAGGTTTTATGCTATTGGAGAAGGAAGGTTACAAATAAGTTACAAATAAGCAATGTGGTGCTGGACTGGAGTTATCAGTATATCATGTTTCTCTTAACACAGAAGAAAATAAATATAGATACCTGTGTATACATAGGCTAGTACATATATACAGAGACACTGCTATGGTTTGTCCTCTCCAAAACTCATGTTGAAATTCATCCCACTTGTGAAATATTAAGAGTTGGAATCAAGTGGGACCTATAAGAGGTGATTGGGATCTTTTCTCATGAGTAGATTAATTAATGGATTAATGGACTAATCCATTAATTATCTTGAGAATGGGTCTGCTATAAAAGTCAGTTTGGCTACATTTCTTCAGAGCCCCAGGTCTCTGCAACGCCATCACCAGAGGGGCCCCTTGACCTTGGACCAGAACCATGAATCAAAATAGACTTCTTTATAAATTACCTAGTCTGTGATATTGTGTTATTTTCAAAATAAAATAATTAAACCACACCACACACACATAAACACACATACTTCCCAGTTCTGCTGAGAATCCAATGTAATGACACCCCAAGAGCAATGTGTACACCCAGCACCCTGATCTTGCTTTCTAAGTACCATTTTCTGCTGTAAGGAACCAGCTGTCCTCGGGGGAAATGGTTAATTCTAGAGGTTGAGCAGAAAAACATGTACACACACACAAAATGAGCCTGAAGCATCTTTCATTGCTCGAAAGTACTTTATTTTAAGCTGAGTCAGTGGTGCATGCTTGTTATTCCAGCAGGAGGATGGTAAGTTTGGGGTCAGCCTCAGCAACCAAGCAAGACCCTGTCTCAAAATTAAAAGTAAAAAAGAAAAAGAAAAAAGGACTAGGGGGCTGGGGATATAGCTGGGTAGACTGCTTGCCTTGCATGCACAAGGCCCTGGGTTCAATCCCCAGCACCACAAAAAACAAACAAACAGAAAAAAGGACTGGGGATGTGGCATAGTGGTTAAGCACCTCCAGATTCAACCACTGGTACCAAAACAAACAAACAAATAAATAAATATAATTTTGTTAAATATTTATTTTTTAGTTTTTGATGGACACAATATCTTTATTTATTTATTTATTTATTTTTAGAGAGAGAGAGAGAGAGAGAATTTTTTTTTAATATTTATTTTTTAGTTTTCGGCGGACACAACATCTTTGTTTGTATGTGGTGCTGAGGATCGAACCCGGGCTGCACGCAAGCCAGGCAAGTGCGCTACCGCTTGAGCCACATCCTCAGCCCTAATATCTTTATTTTACATTTATATGGTGCTGAGGGTCCAACCCAGTGCCTCATGCATGCTAGGCGAACGCTCTACCACTGAGCCACAACCCCAGCCCAATAAGTTTTTTTTTTTTTTTTTTAAAGAGAGAGTGAGAGAGTGAGAGAGGAGAGAGAGAGAGAGAGAGAGAGAGAGAGAGAGAGAGAGAGAAATTTTTAATATTTATTTTTTAGTTATCGGCGGACACAACATCTTTGTTTGTACGTGGTGCTGAGAATCGAACCCGGGCCGCACGCATGCCAGGCGAGCACGCTACCACTTGAGCCACATCCCCAGCCCGTAATAAGTTTTAAATTAAAAAAAATAAAACTGGTTGTCAAAACTTCAGCAAAATATTTGGGGCTAGAGTTGTGGCTCAGAGGTAGAGCACTTTTGCCTAGCATATGAGAGGCACTGGGTTCGATTCTCAGCACAGCATAAAAATAAATAAATAAAGTCCATTGACAACTAAGAAAAAAATACATATTAAAAAAACCTTTAGCAAGATATTTGCATAACTTCAAAGATTCTCCTATAACATATTTATTAATCACCTTGGTGATTAATGTTTTTGTCCACAAATACTTGGATACTCCTCCCTCTAGAGGATGGAGCTTAGTTCCCTTCTTCTGAGGACTAAGTGTCTCCTCCTCCTCCTCCTCCTCCTCCTCCTTTTTTGTACTGGGGATTGAATCCCCAGCACTTTACCGAGCTATATCCCCAGTCCTTTTTTTTTTTTTTTTTTTTTTAAGAGAGAGTGGGGGGGAGAGAGAGAGAGAGAGAGAGAATTTTTTTTCAATATTTATTTTTTAGTTCTCGGTGGACACAACACCTTTGTACGTGGTGCTGAGGATCGAACCCGGGCCGCACGCTTGCCAGGCAAGCACGCCACCGCTTGAGCCACATCCCCAGCCCCCCAGTCCTTTTTAATTTGAAATGGTTTCTCCGTAAGTTGCTGAGAGTCTCACTAAATTGCTGAGGCTGGCCTGGAATTTGCAATCTTCCTTTTTCCCCCAAGTTGCTGGGATTACAGGTGTGTGCTACCATTCTTGATTGGAGTGCCTTACTTCCAAAGAACTGAATATGGTCTACACAAACACTAATATAGATATTTGTAGGAGCGGGCTGGGGATGTGACTCAAGCGGTAGCACGCTCGCCTGGCATGCGTGCGGCCCAGGGTCGATCCTCAGCACCACAAACGAACAAAGATGTTGTGTCTGCCGAAAACTGAAAAATAAATATTGAAATTCAATTTCTCTCTCAAAAAAAAAAAAAAAAAAAGAAAGAAAGAAAACAATTGATATTTGTAGGAGTTTTACTTATAATTGCCAAGATGTTGGTGGGGAGAAGGGGAACAAGAACTGAAATGAGTTTCCATGCATGTGTGAACCCAACTACTATGTATAACTAGAAAAATCTAATAATAATAATGATAATAATAACACATTACAGGGGCTGGGGATGTGGCTTAAGTGGTAGCACTCTCACCTGGCACGCGTGAGGCACTGGGTTCGATTCTCAGCACCACGTAAAAATAAAATAAAGATATTGTGTCCACCTAAAACTAATAAATAAATAAATATATTTTTTTAAAATAATACATTACAAAAACATGGAAGCAACCTGGATGACCTTTAGTAGGTGAATTAATAAACTGTGATACATACAGATAGTGGAATTTTATCCAGTGCAAAAAGGAAATGATGTCTCAGGATATAAGATGACATGAAATAAGGTTAAATGTAGATACCTATGTGAGAGAAACCAATCTAAAAAGGCTACACACCACATGACCCCAACTACATTCATTTTGTAAAGACAAGTTATGCAGACAGGAAAAGGATCAGTGGTTGCTAGAGATTAGCAGAGAAGGAGAGAGGACTCAGAATTTGGGGGGCAGTAATAGTATTCTGTATGAAACTCCAATGGTGGATGCATGTCGTTCTACATTTGCCAAAAACCACTGACTATATACCCAAGAAGGACCCCTAAAGTGAACTATGGACTTTGTGAATTATATTCCAAATCATTGAGGAATCAATGGAGGTTCATTGACTAACACAGGTACCACCGTGGTGGGGATGTTCAGTGAGGAAGGATGTGTATGTTAGTTTTTCATCACTGTAACAAAGTACTTGAGAAAGTCAACTTAAAGTGTAAAGATTTATTTTGACTCACAGTTGTAGAGGTTTCAGTCCATAGTCAGCAGGCTCCATGGCTCTGGGCTTGAGTTGAGGCAGAACTTCATGGCAAAGGGGTGAGGTCGAAGACAGCTTCTCAGTTCATGGCAGTATACCAGGGAAAGAGAGAGAAAGGGAGGGAGGAGGAGAAGTGGGGGTCAGGTACAAGATACAACCTTCCAAAGCCAACACCCCAGTGACCTACTTCCTCCAACTGGGCCCTACCACCTAATAGCCCTCATGATCCAAGCAAGTCCCACCTCTGAGCATTGCTGCATTGGGGATCAACCTTGAACAAACCATAACATTGTGTGTATATGGGGATACATGTGTGAAGAGATAAAGGAAAGCTGTCACTGTGGCACAGGCCTGTAATCCCAGAGGCTCCGGAGGCTGAGGCAGGAGGAATTCAAAGCCAGCCTCAGCAACTTAGTGAGAAACTGAGCAACTCAGTAAAACCCTGTCTCTAAACAAAAGTATAAAAAGGGCTGGGGATGTGGTTCAATGGTTGAGTACTCCTGGGTTCAATCCCCCTTACCAAAAATAAAAACAAAGTTTAGCTAGGCACCGTGGTGCACGCCAGTAATTCCAGCAACTTGGCAGGCTGAGGGATGTACTCAATGGTAAAGCCCCCCTGGGTTTAATCCCCAGAACCAAAATAACAACAACAATAAATAATAAAGAAAGTTTAATCTGGGGGTCGCAGTGCACACTTGTAATTCCAGCTACTTGGGAGCCTGAGGCAGGAGAATTGCAGAATTGAGGCCAGCAATTTAGAGAGACCCTGTCTCAAAATAAAATGAGAAGGATGGGGTATATAGTGCAGTGGTAGAGCAGCCTTGGGTTCAATCCCCAGTACAAAAAAAGAAAACATGCAGAGGGAAGAGAGGAGAGGGTGTTCCTACAGTGGACTCCGCACTGGCAAAGGCCAGGCCCGTTTCCTTCTGTCTTATTTTTAAAGATAACATAAAATTCTCTATCTTCAAGAAATAATTCAGGGTAATGCATTGGATGTAATGCATTTACAACCATCAGCTCTTTCATCACCCTCCAGAAAACCCCTCATCCATTAAGGAGTTCTTCCCTATTGCTTCCTCCCTGGCAATCACCAAATCTGCTTTCTTCTTCTTTTTTGTGGGATACTGGGAATTGAACCCAGGGGCACTCCAGCACTGAGCCACACCCCATCCCTATATTTTTTTTTAATATTTATTTTATTAGGTGTAGATGGACACAACACAATGCCTTTATTTTTATGTGGTGCTGAGGATCGAACCCGGGTCCCATCCATGGTAGGCAAGCGCTCTACCACTGAGCCACAATCCCAGCCCATATATATATATATATATATATATTTATTTTATTTTTTTTTTAAAGAGAGTGTGTGTGTGAAAGAGAGAGAGAGAGAATTTTTTAATATTTATTTTTTAGTTTTCGGCGGACACAACATCTTTGTTTGTATGTGGTGCTGAGGATCGAACCCGGGCCGCATGCATGCCAGGCGAGTGCACTACCGCTTGAGTCACATCTCCAGCCCCTATTTTGTTTATTTTTATGAGGTGCTGAGGATCAAAGCCAGTGCCTCACAGGTGAGCCACAGCCCCACCCCCCACCTCAGCCCATATTGTATTTTATTTAGAGAGACAGGGTTTCACTGAGTTGCTTAGTGCCTGGCTCTGAACTTTTGATCCTCCTATCTCAGCCTCCTGGGCTGCTGAGATTACAGGTATGTGCCGTTGTGCCTGGCTCAAATCTGCTTTCTGTCTCTGTGTATTTACCTGTTTCCACCACCCCCCCAACCCCTTCTGGGTGCTGGAGATTGAACCAAGGACCTCTCTCATGCTAGGCAAATACACATCACACATCCCCGACAAGGTATTACTATGTTCCTGAGAGTCTTGCTAAATTGCTGAGGCTTCCCTGACAAGCCTCCTGAGATAGATTATAGATGTGCACCACAGCACCCAGCTTCTACTCACCTGGAGCAGTAGAGTCATATGCTGTGTGGTCTTTTGTGTTTTGGGTGTTGTTCACCTTTGTCACATGATTTAAGTCTTCATTTCCTTTTCTTTTCTGGTGGTGCAGGGGATTGAACCCAGGGCCTTGTGCAAGACAGGCATTCTACCGACTGAGCTATAGCCCCAGCCCCATCAAGTCTTCCTTTCTTTTTATGGTTGAATCATAATCCAGCACAGCAATGTTTTGTTTTCTTTGTTCTTGTGGTGCTAGGGATCCGAGCCAGAGTCTCTCACAGGTTGGGCAAGTACAGTCAAGGATGTACACCCCCAGCCCAGCGGGCTCCCTCAAATAAGCTTTGTTTAGGAGGGGGAGGGAAGAGAAGGTAGGACCCACCTTCTCCCAGGGGCTGGGTGGTCCTAGGGTGGGGCCTGCCTTTCTGCTCCCACCTGTTCACCTGCAGGCCTGGAAAAGTCCTCAGGGAGAAATCTGACCTCATCCGCCCACAAGTGTCCTCAATTCCAGCTTGGGTTAAACCAGGCCAAGGAACAGAGAGAGCTCCAAACTGTGTTAGGGGCTCTGGGGCCAGGCCCTCAGGAGGGAGAGGACCGTGCCCTCCTTGCTCCCTCAGGCATCCCCTCCTCTGGGGACCCTCTGTAATCCCTTACTTCTCAGGTTCTAGGTTTGAAACCCTGGAGTCACTTCCTCCTTCTTTCTTGCTCCTTCTCACTTCATTTCACAATTTGGACAGGGAAACAGTAGCCAAGAGATTGGATCAGCACGTGCTGAGGCCTGGGGCCTTTAATTGAAGATCCTGAAATCAGTTGGGCCTCATATGAGCTTGGCTTAGGGTGAAGAAGAAATAGGAACAAAAGTAAACTTGGACTGGGTGCAGTGGTGCAGGCCTGTAATCCCAGCTCAGGAGGCTGAAGCAGGAGGATGGTGAGTGCAAAGCCAGCCTCAGCAATTTAGGGAGGCCCTAAGCAACTCAGCAAGACCCTGTCTCTAAATAAAATATAAAAAGGGTTGGAATGTGGCTCAGTGGTTTAGTGCCCCTGAGTTTAATCCCTGGTACCAAAAAAAGAAAAAGAATAAGAAAAAGTGAGGCTTGGGATGGAATAAGGGTGAGGATTGGTGGGGTCTTGAAAGCCAGGCCCCTGGAATCTGGCCAAGTCCTAACTGCTAACCAAGGACAACTCGCTAAACCTCTCTGATCTCTGCTTCCTCACCTGAAAAACAGAGACATGAATGCCCCTTTCTTTCTCCCAGTGATCTTAGTAGGAATGTGCTCATTGGTTAAAAATTTCTGCACATTGACTGGCTGAGAACTAACCACAAGATCAAATATTACATTTTAAAAGTTAATATTATTATTTTTACAGTACTGAGGATAGAACCCAGGACCTCGCACATGTTAAACACATGCTCTACCACTGAGATGGATTCCATCTTAACTTTTCTTTTGAGACAAGGTCTCCCTAAATTGTCCAGACTGGCCTTGAACTTGTCATCTTCCTGCTTTAGGAATAGCTGGGATTATAGACAGGTGTCATGGTGCCCAGCTAACATTGCTACAGTTTATCAGCTCTGTTGCAATATGATTCACATATTAAAAAAATAATAATAATAATAATTCACATACCATACAATTTGCACATTGTGGTCTAGAAATGCGGCTCAGTGGTAGACCACCTGCCTAGCATATGTAAGGCTCTAGGTTCAATCCCCCTCACCACAAAACAACAACAACAACAAATGAAGCAATAACAACAAAGAAAGATGTATATATTTAACATATACAATTTTATAGTTTTTAATGTATTCCGAGAGTCAGACAACCATCACCATGATGAATTTTAAAACAAGTTCATCACTGCAAAATTAAACCCTGTGCTCAGCTAGCTAGTCACTCTCACCCCACCCCCGACATTTTCCTGGGAACCACTCCTTTGCTTTATCTTGATGGATTTGCCTGTTCTGGACATTGCCTAGAAATGAAATCATGCAATACATGGCCTTTGTGTCTGGCTTCTTTCACTGAGCTGGATGTTTTCAAGGTTTATCCTTATTGCATGAATAAGTACTTCATTCTCTTATAAAAACTTGAGTTGAATTTTAATTTTAATTATTTTTTTTTGAGACAGTTTTTTTTTTCTTTTTTTTTAATCAGGACCCAAGGGCGCTTAACCACCGAGAGCCACATCCCCAGCCATTTTTGTAATTTACTTAGAGACAGGGTTTTACTGAGTTGCTTAGGTCTTTGCTAAATTGCTGGGGCTGGCTTTGAATTTGCAATCCTCCTACCTCAGCCTCTCCAGTCACTGGGAGTAAAGGTGTGCGCCTCCACTCCTGGCTTGAGACAGAGTCTTTTAAGTTACCTAGGCTGGTCACAAACTTGAGACCCTCCTTCTCAGCCTCTGAGTAGCTGGAATTTTTATTCCTTTTTTGGTTGAATAATATTCCATTGTATGGATGGATGTCACACATTTTGTTTATTCATTCGGGAGCTGATGAACATTTGGGTTGTTCTTACTTTTTGCCTATCTTGAATAATGCTCCTTCGTACACTTGTGTATATTTTTATATGCATATGTGCGTGCATATTTTTCACTTCTATTGCTTATATACCTAGGAGTAAAATTATTGGGTCATATGGCAACTATGTTTAACTTTGGTAATGGCGACTGACCCCAGGGGTACTTTTCCACTGATTGACATCTCTAGTCCTTTTAATATTTTATTTCAAGACAGGATCTTGTTAAGTTGCTCAGGAGGCTGGTCTGAACTTGCAGTCTTCCTGCCTCCCAAATCATTGGGATTACAGACTTGTGCCACTGTATCTGGCTTTTTTTTTTTTTTTTTTTTTTTTTTTTGGTTGGGGAGGCGGGCTAGGAATATAGAAATGGAACCCAGGGCTTCATGAGTGATAGGCAAGCACTTTATCACCGAGTTCTGGGCAAGCACTCTGTACTTCTGTGTTGAACATCTGGAGGAGTTGCTTTCCAAAGCATCCACAGTCTCTTATATTTCCACTAGCAGTATAAAAAGGTTCCAATTTCTGCACATTTTCCCAACATTTGTTATTTTCTGTTTTTTTTTTTTTTTTTTTTTTTCAGTTGTAGCCTCTAGTGGGTATGAGATAATATCTCACTGTGCTTTGAATAATTACTATTTTTTGTTACTATCATCATTGTTGTTGTTGGTTTTGCAACGGGGTCTCCCCATGTTGCCCTGGCAGGCCTCAAATTCCTGGGCTCCAGTGATCCCTGACCTTGACCTTCTGAGTAGCTGGAATTACAAGTGGTCACCACCACATCTGGCTACTGTTTTTATTATTTATTACACTGTCTACATTGCAATCCATTCTTCTTCCTGTCCTCCCCTGTTCACAACCCTCTAAGCTCCCAGGTGTGCTCTCAAGAAAGCTCAAGCAGCCTAGGTCATCTGGCTTTTGTCCGCACCCTCAATCCCATCTGTGTGTCTCTGAATGGGTAAGTCTGGCCCGTGCTCTGCTCCAGGTGCTCAAGACAGATAGGCTTTGGGGTCAGTCAGAAGTGAATTGGAACCCTGGTTCTGATTATTTGGATAGGTGGATTTGCCTGTGTGAGCTTCAGTTTCTTTATCAGTTAAATGAGAATTGCAATTATTCCCTTTCTCAGTGGATTCAGGGAGACAATTCGTATCAACTCTTTCTTTAATTTTTTTTTTTTTTTAGTTGTCAATGGACACAATACCTTTATCTTATTTATTCATTTTTATGTGGTGCTGAGGATCAAACCCAGTGCCTCCCACATGCTAGGTAAGCCCTCTACCACTGAGCCACAGCCCCAGCCCTCATATCAACTCTTTAATGTAATGTCTGGTATAAAGTAGGAGCTGCGTTTATAGGGTTTTGTTTAGTTGAAAGAGTAAAAAAACAAAAACAGCTAAACAATTGAGTTAATTCATTAAAAAGAAAAAAAAAAAACCTTGGGGCTGGGTTTGTGACTCAGTGGTAGAGCGCTCACCTAGCATGTGTGAGGCGCTGGATTCAATCCTCAGCATCACATTAAAATAAATAAATAAATAAAATAAAGGTATTGTGTTCAACTACAAATATATATGTGTGTGTGTGTGTGTGTGTGTGTGTATATATATATATAAATAAAGTGAACTGAGGCTGTGACTCAGTGGTAGAGCACTTGCCTGGCATGTGTGAGGCCCTGGGTTCAGTCCTCAGCACTACATATAAATAAACAAATAAAGTAAAAAGAAAAAAATAGAAAAAAAAAAAAAAAAAGCTGAAGCTGGGCACAGTGGCACATGCCTGTCATCCCAGATACTCTGGAGACTGAGACAGGAGGATTGCAAGTTCAAGGCCAGCTTGGTCAATTTAGGGGAGATACTGTCTCAAAGTAAAAATTAAAAAGGGGCTGGGGTGTAGCTCGGTAGTAGAGTGCCTCTGGATTTAATCCCAGGTACAAAAAGAAAAAAGAAAAGGAGGAAGTTCCAATGTGGTTTGCGATGGAAGTGGAAGAGCTTCTCTAGTATGTGCAACACTCTGGGTGTGGCCCTCCGTGTGCACTCGCGTATGCACGCGCGCGCGCACACACACACACACACACACACACACACACAAACAGCACACAGTTCCAAGGTCACCAGGAATCTAAATTGCTGTCTCTTGGCTTAGCCATGAAGTTTCTCTTTGGGTGTCAATAGGGATCCATTATTCCGACTCGGCAACCAGGAGCAAAGTGACATCCAAGTGCCCAGTACTGAATTCATTGGCCCTGCTCAGATCATGTAACCATGCAATCACCTGTCCTAGGAGTAAGACTGCTCTTATTGGCCAAGCTGGAGAGTGTGGGATGGGTTGTTCTGAGCACTTTAATGTGGGCCATCAGGAGTCCCCAAGGCACCGGATTGTTTTTGGCACCTGAGACAGGAAGACCATAGGGCAGATAAAAGGTCAGGGGTTCAGGTTGCGGTTGGCTGGGTTTGAGATGCCTCCCAGCCATTGCGTGCTGCCCTTTGAGCCACGGGCTGGAAATGAGACATGCACCCACTTGGTATCTTGGTGGCTTGCATTCTTTTTATTGCTTTTATGGAAATGTAATTTCATTTCCCTTTGAAGAATACAACTGAGAATTATAATTATTACAAAGTATAATTTTTCCACCTGGAGCTAATTGCCCCCACTGCCTTTATTTTTTTTTTTTATTTATTTTTTTTTTTAAAGAGAGAGTGAGAGAGGAGAGAGAGAGAGAGAGAGAACTTTTTGATATTTATTTTTTAGTTATCGGCGGACACAACATCTTTGTTTGTACGTGGTGCTGAGAATCGAACCCGGGCTGCACGCATGCCAGGCGAGCGCGCTACCACTTGAGCCACATCCCCAGCCCCTACACTGCCTTTATTTGATTTTGCTTTTCTGGCAGTGCCTCTAAATTTAACTTTTCACATAATCAAATCTGCCAGAAAATCTATGGGGAGATTCTGTTTTCCTCTTGGGTTCTCCCTACTAGGGAATTCTACCAACCCAGGAGTGATAGAACTGAGGCAATCCCAGCCTTTCTTTTATCTTTTATTTGGAAACAAGTTCTCACTAAGTTGCTGAGGGCCTCACTAAGTTGCTGAGACTGGTTCTGAACTTTCCATCCTCCTGCCTCAGCCTCCAGAGCTGCTGGGATTACAGATGTGCAGGAGGACACAAGGCTATGCTTATGGATTGTTATGCATTTTACCTTTTTGTTTTGGTGGAGCACACCCTGCAGTAGCTTTAATAGAACACACGGGAGCATGGGAAGTAATACTTTTTTGAGCCATTCCATGTTCTGAAATGTCTTTACTTGTTCCTCACCTTGATCAATATTTTGACTGAAAATAGTGCAGTGTGTTGAAAATCCTTTTCTGTCAAAATTTTAAACCCATAGACCCAGTGTCTTTTTGTTTCCAGTGGCCTTGACTGTGCTTTGTTCTGCCAGGAAGCAATTCTTTCCTCTCTTTTTCTGGCTAGTTTTTATTCATCATTTAAATCCTATGGTAAACATTTCTATTGTAGACCAATATTCACTGAAGGAAAAAAAAAAAAAAAAAAAAAAAAGGCTTTACAACCTTTACAGTTAGGTGGCTCCCTTGACTTATGTAGGCCATTGAAATAGGAGTCAAGATGACGTATATTACTTCTGGGCACAGCCTTTATAAATCCTAAACATTGCTAGGTATGGTACATGCCTGTAGGAGTCTGAAGAAGAAGATCTCAAGTTCAAGGCCAGCCTGCAAAGTTAGCCAGACCCATCTTAAAATGAAAAATAAAAAGGCTTGGATGTTGTCAGGCTCGATGGCAAACCCCTGTAATCCCAGAGGCTGGGGAGGCTGAGGCAGGAGGATAGGGAGTTCAAAGCCAGGCTTAACAACAGCAGGGCTTTAAGTAACTCAGTGAGACCCTGTCTCTAAATAAAATATTTACAAAAGGGCTGGGGATGTGGCTCAGTGGTCCAGTGCCCCCCTGAGTTCAATCCCCAGTACCAAAAAAAAAAAAAAAAGGGGGGGGGCCTTAAAAAGGGCTTGGATGTTGCTTGGAGGTAGAGCACTACTGGTTCAATTCTCAGTACTGAATTAAAAAGAAAGAAACAAAGAAAGGAAAGGAAATGTCCAGTCTTGCCCCTCTGTGTCAACGGAGGCAATGAATTTGATATAGTACAGTTACAAGTTGGTGGCAGCCTTGTCATCCTGGACCCTTGCATGCATGATTGTGTGGAACTGTGTCCCTGCCAGTTCATATAAGATGAGAAACGTGAGCTAGAAATAAATTTTGATTGGTTAAAACCACTGAGCTTTGGACTTCTTATTCCCACTGCTGCCCTTGTGGGGTTCAGTCCCTATCATCGAAGACCTTGGCTTCCTGGCTCTCATTCTGATTGATCTTTTCTTTTCTTTCTTGATCTTTTCTGACTGATAGAAAGCCCCACTTCAATGTGGCTACGTTTGAGAAGTCCTACTGGATTAAAGTCCTCAAATTAGATTACTCTTACCTATTGTAAGCTTGTATTTTCCTACAGAGCCATTATTTGAATTGTAGCTAAGTAATATCTGTGCAATAAGTTCATCATTTATCTCTCAGATCCTACCTGCAAGACCCAAAGAGGAGACAATAGTATCTACAGCTTCCACCTGGTATAGTGTTTGACATGAAGTAAATATTCAGGATACATGTGTTGAATGAAAGGATAATTTTACAGTCTTTCAACCGAAAAGGCAGCAATGAGAAGAGCTCATTTCTAGAACATTTTGTCACAAAACCCTATAAGTGTATTACTGACCACTGATTTTTCTTTTTGCCACAGACTTTTTTTTTTTTTTTTTTTTTTTAATGCTGGGGATTGAACAGGACCTCCCCCATCCATTGTGTAATTGATGCATAAGAGGCAAGACAGGATGACTCCAAAAAAGCAGGGGAAGTTTGACAAGGACAGTGATCTACTGTGAGAAAGCGCCTAGCCACTTATTTGTGTTTTCTTTAAGACTGTGAAATTTATTCCAGCAACTGCTCAGCCTGGGAGGGATTTCCAGGGCGTGATTTATTTCACCAAGGGGCATGGGAACTGGGTGGAGATGCACGGAAACATTTTTGGAATTGCTGAGAGTCCTGTGATAAAATTAATATACACACACTATAGTATAGTCACCCGGAAAAAATCCTCACCCAGAGAAAATCCTACCTTATTGAAAGCTACTCAAGTGGAATTTTGAGTTGGTGTCCTAATGTCATCAATTGATTTGCTTTTTTCTTTTTTCTTTTTTTCTCTCCCCCACCCCATGCTGGGGAATGAAATGGAACCTGAGATTCCTTGCATGCTAGGCAAGTGCTCTACCCCTGAGCTACACCTCTTTCTATTTTTAAAAAACACATTTACTAGAATATCAAAAATTATTTCTCACGCTATTTTTCTGCTGGATTATGCTACTTCAGATCCTTTTTGATCTGGTGGAAATTGTTCATAAAAATAATTTCATAAGAGGCTGAGGTTGTGGCTCAGCGGTAGAGTGCTCGCTTAGCACGTGAGAGGCCCTGGGTTCGATCCTCAGCATCACATGAAAATAAAAGGTAATGTGGCCAACTACAACTAAAAAATAAATATTGAAAAAAACAATAATTTTATAAATAGACTATTTCTTCAAGTTACTGTATGCATTTGAAGAAACAGAATGAGAGCCAGGAAGCCAAGGTCTGCGATGACAGGGACTGAACCCCACAAGGGCAGCAGTGGAAATAAGAATGATAACAACAAAACCAGTAACAAGCCAGTGGTGCACACCTGTAATCCCAATGGTTCTGGAGGCTGAGGCAGGATTACCACAAGTTCAAAGCCAGCCTCAGCAACAGTGAGGCGCTAAGCAACTCAGTGAGATCCTGTCTCTAAATAAAATACAAAATAGGGCTGGGGATGTGGCTCAGTGGTCAGGTACTCCTGAATTCTATCCCTGGTATCTTCCTCCCCCAAAAAAGCCAGCTTCAGCAACTTAGCGAGGTCCTAAGTAACTCCATGAGCTCCTTCCTGTCTCTAAATAAAATTTAAAAAAGGGCTGAAGATGTAGCTCAGTGATAAGGCATCCCTGGATTCAATCTCTGGTACCAAAAACCCAAACAGTAACTATTCCCAAATGCTGGGTTCCAGGTACTGTCCTAAGCTTTTGACGTTAATTGTTTCATCCTTCTTCCAAAACCTAGGAGGTGGTACTACCCCATTTGGCAGCCACTGAAGCAAGGTCCCTTCTCCAAACCATCTGACTGCATCAACTGCCTGGGCAATCATGACTACTCGTCATTTTACTGCTTTAGGGGTGCAAGGACAACTGAGGTGGTAGAGGCTGGGAGTGCTGATCTGGCCTCCTGGAGGCTAGAAGCACAGGAGGAAAAGCTTGTGGGGACAAAATTCAATACAGTTAGGGTCCCACCAATGCCAGGGATCCTGGAAGACCTCTCAGGGAGAAACACAGTGGTGACTGGACTGTGTGCTAGAGATGGCGGTCCAGGTGATGAGCTGATCTTTCAGGTGTCCTCATGGGGAGGGAGAGTAAAGGGCCAGGGGTGCAGGCTCCTCCCTTAGCAGAGGAACCAGCTGAGGCCACAGTGGGGTTGGGGGTGAGTCACCAGATCAAAAGTAGCGAGATCATCTGTGGCCTCCAAAGCCCATCTCTCCCTTGTGAGGCAATAAGGACCCCTGCCTGGGTGTCAGCTGGGAAGACCCCTAGCCCCCTCTCACCAGCCCATGGGCTCTGCAACCCAGTCTTGACCAGCTGGTCTCTAGCTCTTCACCCTGTTGCTGTCCCTCCACTCCATTCTGCTTTCTCCTTTGGCCCCTGTACCTCTTTTTCCTTTCCTTTCCCTGTGGTCTTCATCACCCTCGCTTCCTCCTCCTCCTCCTCCTCCTCCTTCTCCCCTTCTTCCTCTTCTTTCTCTCTCCCTCTCCCCCCTCTTCCCCAGTGCTGAGGATTGAATGCAGGGCCTCCCACATACCAGGCAAGCACTCTCTGTACTACTGAGCTACACCTCTACCTCTCTTTATTTTGAGATGCGGTCTGGTCTTGCTAAGTTCCTCCGACTGGCCTTGAACTCAGGATCCTCCTGCTGGGGCACCTGAGTTGCTGGGACTGACATGCACCATCTCACCCGGTTCAGTTTAAGTATTTGTGATGGCAGTGCAAGTTGATTAAGACAGTGGGATTGTAATAACTGCTCTGGAAAAAAAAATAAAACCGGGAACAGGGAGGGAGGCTGGGGTGTGGGTGGAGCAGAACTTTGAGAGTCACCCATGGGGGATGACATTAGAATCATTGTGTGTGTGTGTGTGTGTGTGTGTGTGTGTGTGTTCCTGGGGGTGGACCCAGGGCATTGCTGACTCTACCACTGAAGTACATTCTCAGTCCCTGCAGGTGATATTTGATTAAAGATCAGAAGGAAGTGAAGAAGAGTCATGCTGAGAAGAGTGGCCCAGGCAGAGGGAAGGCAAGTGCCTCAGGTGGGACTGTACCTGTCTAGTTTGAGAAAAGAGACAGGTATGAGCGAGTGGAGAGGAGTATTAGAGGAGGGAAAGTCAGGAAGACGGCTGTCCTCTTCACAGTCCACATCCTTATCCAAGTCCTCATCTGGGTTCCTAAGGCAAGAACCCTCCAACTGGCCGCTAGAGGCCACCCTCTCTGTGGTTCACAGAGTCACCTCCTCTCATGCTGTTGGCTCTTGCTGAGCCCTAACTGTCCCTCAAATGCCATGCTAAGCACTTTACAAGGATGAACTCGGCTCATCCTCCAACCTCTTTATGAGTTAGAGGCTTTTAAAATTTTTACAGCTTTATTGAGGCATAATTCACGTATCATAGACCACACACATTTTTGTGTACAATCTGATGAGGTCTCACACTGGGGAAACCACCACCACAGTCCAGGTATTGTACATGCCCAGGCCTTCAAAAAAAGATTCTCTAGGCCTTTTTAAATTCCTCCCTCTCCCTCCTCACTATTCCCATCCCCAGGCAACCAATGATCTGTCTTCAGGAACTACAATGAGTTGCATTTTCTCCAGTTTATATTAAATAGAACTATAGTTTTCGTATTTTGGGGGGGGCGGGGGGCGGGGGTACTGAATTTTTTTCCCCAGGCATTACTCATATGAAGGTTCGTTTTGGTGGCAAGTTGATACCGTCTGTCCTTCCATCAGGACCGTGTTCTCTTTCCCCAGATGTGAAGATTGAACACCCAACAAACGCCGATGCAAGCGCAGAAAGCAAGTTTTATTTAAAGGATAGACCAGAGAGAGACTTCTCCGCAGAGAGAGAAGGGGCCCCAGAGCTGGGTACCCGAGGAAGTAGGGTGTCCTGCCCCTTTTATACATTTTAGAATTTCTTTGTTCTCATGGCCTCCCCCCTCTATCCTAGGTGACGTTTGACCAAAGCGACTCCTGATCCAAAGGTGGCCAAAGGTGGAGTGATCCAAGGAGGGGAATGAAGCTATCCTGGGGTCCAGGCTGGAAGGGAGCATTCAATAACAGCCCCTGTAGGAGAAACAATTCTCTGGACGCAGGTCACCTTGACAACCGGGGTAAGAGCTCTGGAGGTATTAGCATTTGATTTCCTTTCCTTTGCCTCCTCCCTCTGAGTGTTGGTCAGTGCTAGCGGGTTTCCCTAGCAGTAGCACATGAGTTCTGTCCTCAGCATTAAAAAAAAGAAAGAAAGAAAAGATGATTGATTTGTGTTTTTGCAGGTATGTATTAGAGCCCAGAACCCATTATGCACATTAAGAAGCAGTGGGCACGGTGGCCCGTGCCTATAATTCCAGCGGCTGGAGAGGAGGTGGCCCGTGTCTATAATTCCAGCTGTGGCGGGAGGCTGAGGCAGGAGGATGGAGAGTTCAAAGACAGTCTCAGCAAATTAGAGAGGCCCCAAGCAACTCGGTGAGACCCTGTCTCTAAATAAAATACAAAAAAGGGCTGGGGATGTGGCTCAGTGGTTAAGTGCCCCTGGGTTCAATCCCCGTACCAAAAAAAAAAAAAAAAAAAAAGGAAAGAAAGACAAACCTGGGCATAGGCCTCGGCTTGCCGGGCGGGGCACAAGGTGGGGGGTAACACCCAGATTTGGGTTGAACAGCCCGCCTGGGGGCGTTCACGCCCTCGACATTCGTTCATGTGGATACATGTTTTCGAATTCTATTTTGCACTAGAGGAAACTGAGGCACAGAGAGGAACGGCTGGTCCGAGGGTCGCACGCAGAAGACCGGTCCCCGGGCTGAGGCGGTCCTGGCCGGAGCCGCGGTGGGCGTTCCGCGGGTAGGAGAAGCGCCCGCAGGTGCGTCCTCTCGCCGAGGTCCCGCCCCCGGGGCTTTGGGGGGCGGTCCTGGGGGCGTGTTCGGGGAGGGGCTTCTCGGCTCTGGGGCTTCTGATAAGGGCCCGCAGGGGCTCGCGCGCGCCTGGGCGGTGCGATAAGGCGGGCGTGGGGGTGGCGCGGGGAGGATCTGGGTCTTCGAGTCCTTGCGGGGCGGCCTGGACCGGGGACCCACGGGGTTCAGGGCGGGGTGGGGCGAGCGGCCGGGTTACGCCCGCCTCCATCCGGGGGCCTGAGCCGCTAAAATGGCGTTGGCCGTATCGGTGGCGGCAGCTCGCGCCGCTCCCGGGAGCCCGGGGCTAGGGGCCGAGTAGTCCCTTCCCCGGAGCCCGCGTCCTGGCCGCGGGGCGCCCTGGGGCGCGGCGGCCGCAGCCCCCACCCGGATCCTCGGTCTGCCCTCCTGGTGCGTCCATGAACTCGGTGTCGCCGGCCGCCGCGCAGTACCGGAGCGGGAGCCCGGAGGACGCGCGCCGGCCCGAGGGCCGCAGGCCGAGGGTTCCTCGAGTCCCGGACCCCAACGGCCTGGGGCCCTCCGGAGCCAGCGGTCCCACTCTTGGCTCTCCTGGAGCTGCCCCAGTTGAGCCGGACGAAGTGGACAAGTTCAAGGCCAAGTTTCTGACTGCCTGGAACAACGTCAAATATGGTGAGGAGGGGGCTTAGAGGTCAGGGTTGGAGGGACTCAAGGAAAACCAAATCCCGTCCCTGCCGATTATTCCACCATTTGTTCCCATTCTGTGAGTCACCTGTGGGTCTCCGCCCTGCCGAACCCAAGGTGGACCCAGGGCAGGTTCTACAGGGAATGTTTCAAGCCCCGCCCATTCCTTCGTTTGACCTTGGGCAAGCTTTTTTGCTTCCCCAAGCTTCCATTCCCCCTTCGGTAAAATGGGTACAATAATCAGAACTGATATAATTCAGACTGAGTTGTTGGTGGACACACATGTAGCTGTTACCAGGGGCCCCACCTCATCAGGAGAGTGTTACATGTATATTCCAGAAGCATCCCTAAGTAAGGAACCAGAGTCATGTCCAGATAGGTGAATGGAAGCCCCTATTGCTGACAATCAAGTGCTTCATTTCTCTGGCTACCTCATGTCTTCTCAGGTTGGGCGGTTAAAAGCCGGACCAGCTTTAGCAAGATCTCCAGCATTCACCTCTGTGGCCGCCGCTACCGTTTTGAGGGTGAAGGTGAGCATGAGGCTGGGACCAGGGTTGGGGTAGGCTTCAGAGGTGTCCCTGATGGCATCTGACAGGTCTGCTTTTGTAGGTGACATCCAACGTTTCCAGCGAGACTTTGTGTCACGCCTGTGGCTCACTTACCGCCGGGACTTTCCACCCCTGGCGGGGGGCTGCCTGACCTCCGATTGTGGCTGGGGATGCATGTTGCGCAGTGGCCAGATGATGCTGGCCCAGGGCCTGCTACTGCATTTCCTCCCCAGAGGTGAGCCTGCAGAGGAAGGGGGGTATACTAGGAGTATAATGCCAGCCATGTGTCAGCAGTGTTAAAACTGTTTGCAAAGTGTTTAAAGCCATGTTAGAATGGTGTGTTAAGAGATTAGTTTTAGGGAGTGTGAGAGTTGTTTGGAAAATAAGAGTTTCAGAAGGGAAATGGTGCGTGCTTGAAGTCTGAACTACTTGGAAGGCT
The DNA here is from genome assembly GCF_048772815.1 of Callospermophilus lateralis. Taxonomy (NCBI): domain Eukaryota; kingdom Metazoa; phylum Chordata; class Mammalia; order Rodentia; family Sciuridae; genus Callospermophilus; species Callospermophilus lateralis. Next base: position 215,888,395 of record NC_135305.1, on the reverse strand, counting down.
GGAGTAGGAGGATGGAAAGTTTTGGGAAGCTTAACAACACCCTGTCTCAAGGTAAAATTTAAAAAAGGACTAGGGTGTGGCTCAGTGGTAGGATGCTTACCTAGCATGTGTGAGGCCCTGGGTTCCATCTCCAGTATCACCAGAAAAACAGAAAGAAAAAAAATGGAGTTCCAGGCATGTGAAAATTATAAATTTATGGTTCTCAGAAGTATCAGAATTGTGTGTAAAATATGAATAAATGGGAACTGTGTCCCTCCATACACACACTAGCACTATTTGACTATGTACTCCATCCCCACCAGACTGGAGATGGGCCGAGGGCACAGGCTTGCTTCCCCCTGAGCTGTCAGGGGTGGCCTCTCCCAGCCGGTACCGTGGGCCTGCCCGCTGGATGTCCCCACACTGGGCCCAGGGCACCCCTGAGCTGGAACAGGAACGTCGGCACCGGCAGATTGTGTCCTGGTTTGCTGACCACCCCCAGGCCCCTTTCGGTCTACATCGGCTGGTGGAGCTGGGACAGAGCTCAGGCAAGAAGGCGGGTGACTGGTATGGGCCATCGCTGGTGGCACACATCCTCAGGTGAGGACAGCTGCAGGGAATATGGGAGCTGCTATGTATCCCCAGGAACTCAGGCCTTCCCTTCTACCCCTAGGAAAGCTGTGGAGAGCTGCTCAGAGGTCACCCGCCTGGTAGTGTATGTTTCTCAGGACTGCACAGGTAAGGGGCTAGGAGCCAGTCATTGTCTTAACTGCCCCTTAGGACTTAACCTTTTTCAGAGACTGAAAAAAGTTCTGGGGCACAGGAACACTTGGGAAGGATTCTAGGCCCATGGCTTAGAAGGTATACAGGGTCCTTGTCTTCTGCCTCTTTCTAGAAGCAGGAGAGGAAACTTCAGGGGCTTTACCTTGATAGAAACATAAGGTTCTCCCTCTCCCCTGTCCCATTCACTCTTGCTGTTCTAACGATTATAACATTTGGAGATCTGTCTGGTCTCCTCTGCCACAGAGAGTTGTCATGAGGATTCAGTGAATCAATAATACAAGCAATAATACAAGTACTTAGAGCAGTCTTTTCACAAGCCAATATTCACTAAGTAGTAGTTATTATTATAATATCCCACTACCCTCCAAATCAGTTTAAAAAGGGTCTTGACAGGAGCACTATGGTTTTCTGTCGGGGAATCTGCATAACCTATAAGTTTTCAAGCAAAATTGTAGGTGTTTGGGACAAGATTTGATTTTTAGAGAATGGGGTTTCCAAAAAGGGTTGAGTCTACTTGCTGGGAGCCAGGAAAGAGGCCTCATGGAAGGAGATGGGGGTTGGGGAAGAGTAAAGAGTGGACTTGTGGAAGAGGGACACACAGGGACAAAGTGCCTGGTGCTCCCATTTCTATATAGGCAAACCATGGTGCTGTGTCACTGGGGGCCAGTCCAACTTGGGACAGTAGAGGGGCATTTGACCTAGAAGGAGAGGCTGCTGCTTTCTGTTTTATGCTCCTGGTCTCCGTGTCTTAGTTGCCCTCTCTGTTAAATGGGGATATCCACATGTGCCTGGAGGTCCCAGGATTGTCTGGCAGTTTTGGAGGGCACTAGAAATTTTTGGCTGACAATGATGTTATTGCTCACCAGGAGCTTGTACAGATAAGGTTGGGCCCCTGGGGTTTGAGGGCCATCCTCTAGGGCTTGAAGGGTAGGTAGGAAGGTGACCTACTTCTGCCCTGTCATCTCCCCAGTTTATAAAGCGGACGTGGCACGCCTGGTGGCCAGGTCGGACCCTACGGCTGAGTGGAAGTCTGTGGTCATCCTGGTGCCTGTGCGACTGGGTGGTGAGACGCTCAACCCAGTGTACGTGCCCTGCGTAAAGGTAGGTTTGCACAGATTCTGGCATCTCCACCTGGGAGCCCTCCAACCTTTTTAGCTTGGGTTCGGATCACAGTTTGTGTCTCCTTCATCCCTTCATCCTTTTTTTCAGTAGTCATGGAGCGCCTATGTGCCACTTGCTGTCCTGGGTGTTGAGATCCAGGGAGGAACAGAACAGGCAGAAATTCTGAATGTGCCCAGTGAGAGGGGCGTGATCTGTGATTAAATTGGCATTAGAGGGTGGGGATGTAGTTCAATGGGAGAGCATATGTTTATTAGAACACCAAAAAGGAAAAAAAAATAATTAAAAAAAGGCATTGTTGGGACCAGGGTTGTAGCTAAGCGATAAAGTGCTTGCTGAACATGCATGTTCGACCCTGGCACCACATAAAAATAAATAAAAAATAAAGATAGTGAGTCCATATACAACTAAAAAAAAAAAAAGAAGTTGGCATTGTGCCCTGGACTCTAAAGGGAAGGAAACTTCCCCAATACAGGTGCACGGGATGGCTGTGGAGCATGGGAAAGCCCCTGCCCAGCCAAGAAGCAAATGAGGAACCAGAGAAGTGGTCCAGGGAAAAGGAACAGCAAGACAAAGGCCCAGGAGCTGGAAAAACCCAGATGCATTTGCACCCAAGAGTTCTCCCATAGCCCACAAGGCGCTGAACCATTTGTTCCTGTCACCTCCGTGAACTTCTCACCCAGACTCCTCTGTCACTCACTCTGCTTCAGTCACATGGGCCTCTGTACTGTTTTCATACCACCCCTGCCTCTGCACCTTTGTACTTGTTCCCATTGTACTGGGACAGCTTTTTTTCTACCCGTGCCAATGCCTCCCTCTCTAATTCCCCAGGTCTTTGTTGAGACCTCACCTCTCAATGAGGCCTTTCTGACTTCCCTGTTTTGTTGGTACTGGGATTGAACTCAAGTGTACTCGACCACTGAGCCACATCCCCAGCCCTATTTTGTATTTTATTTAGAGACAGGGTCTCACTGAGTTGCTTAGCACCTCACCTTTGCTGAGGCTGACTTTGCACCTTTGCTGAGGCTGGCTTTGAACTCACGATCCTCCTGGCTCAGCCTCCCAAGCTGCTGGGATTACAGGCATGTGCTACCATGTCCAGCTGACTTCCCTGTTTAAAACTGCAGAGTCTGAGAGCCAGGCATGGTGGCATGTGCCTCTTTAAGTCCAGTGGCCCAGGAGGATGAGGCAGGACGATTGCGAGTCCAAAGCCAGCCTTAGCAAAAGTGAGGTGCTAAGCTACTAAGTGAATCCCTGTTTCTAAATAAAATACAAAATTGGGCTGGGAATGTGGCTTAGTGGTTTAATTCCTGGTACTCCCCCAAATAAGTAAATTAAAAGGGTTGGGGATGTGACTCAGTGGTTAAGCACTCCTGGGTTCAATACCTGGTACTTAAAAAAATAAATTGAAATAAAATAAAATCACGAAGTCTGCCTTGTACAGTGGCATACACTTTTAATCTCTGACTTGGGGGCAGAGGCAAGAGAGTCACAAGTTCAAGTCTTGCTTGGGCAACTTAGACCCTGTTTCAAATTTAAAAAGGGCTCGGTATGTAGTTCAGTGGTATAGTGCCCCTGGATTCAATCCCAGTACTGTAAGTAAATAAATGATAAATAAAATTGCAAAGTCTTGTGCTGGACTTGTAGCTCAGTGATAAAGCACTTGTTTATAGTGTGTACAAGGCCCTGGGTTCATTCCCCAATAGCACAAAAAAAATAAGTAAATAAAACTTCAAGCCACCTTCCCTCCTTTATCCTTTTCCATAATGTTATTACCTCTAATAAGTAGTTCATCTTCCTTGTTCATTTCCCATACTAGAATGTCAGCTCCATGAGGCAGGGGTGTGTTCATCTTAACCATTATTACTTCCCCAGGGCTTAGCACAGGACTGGGTTTACATACTGTAGGTGTCTGCTAAGTGTTTTGAGTGACTGCCTCATGCCACCTGCCTCAGCTTCTGCCCCCTCTCCTCCCTGCAGGAGCTACTTCGGTCAGAACTGTGCTTAGGCATCATGGGGGGCAAGCCACGACACTCACTGTACTTCATCGGCTACCAGGGTAGGCCTTGCCCCACTGTGCCCTTCCCCACCTCCTTGCCCTTCCCCTGCTCATGTCTGGTCCCCTGCAGATGACTTCCTGCTCTACCTGGACCCCCACTACTGCCAGCCAACAGTGGATGTCAGCCAGGCTGATTTTCCCCTGGAGGTGAGCTGCTTTCTCCAGGGTGGGGTTGGGCTTATAGAGAGGCAGCTGGGCTCCTCTGAACCTCCCTCATCTTTCTGCCTCAGTCTTTCCATTGTACCTCACCCCGCAAGATGGCCTTCGCCAAGATGGACCCTAGCTGTACCGTGGGGTTCTATGCTGGAGACAGGAAGGAGTTTGAGAAGCTCTGCTCGGAGCTGACCAGGGTGAGCAAGAAGAAAGGTGGGAGGCACGGGCAGGGCTGGGGTTAAAAGAGGAACAGAGACCTGAGTCCAGTAGACCTGGCGGTGCAGGCTGTTATAGTCTAGAAAATGTAAAGAATGTCAGATGTGGTGATGCATACCTGTAATACCAGTGATTTGGGAGGTTGAGGCAGGAGGATCACAAATTTGGGGCTAGTTTTAGCAGACCCTAAGCAACTTCTGAACCCACTCTCAAAAGAAAAATAGCTGAGGATGTAGCTCTGTGGTAAAGTGCCTGTGGTTGGCAGTGGCACACAGCTATAACCCCAGATTTTCAGTGGGCAGAGGCAGGAGGATAAGAAGTTAGAGCTTTGTTGCTCTGTCTCAAAGGGCTGAGGAGCTCCACACAGTAACACACACCTGTAATCCCAGTGTCTTGGGAGACTTACGCAGGAGAATCACAAGTTCAAACCCAGCCTCAGCAATTTAGCCAGGCCCTGAGCAATAATAAAATATAAAAAATGGGGTGTGAATTAAAAGGCTTGGGGCATTACTGCCTTGGGGGCAGCTGCATCAACTTCACCTGTTTTTTGGTCTCTGTGGAACTCTTATTGTGGTATAATATGGCCACCAGTCCTTCCAGGTACCCCCAATACCTGTTCATCTGAAGGGGTGCTCAGTTTTTATAGTAGATCCTATAGATATCCCAGGGCCATTTTCATTGTTTGTGAGTGGTAGTGCCTTTGCCCTTGAATGATGGGTGGCTACTGGGCTCTGGGATTGGCTGAGCCTCTTGGCCTTCCAACAGGTTCTCAGCTCCTCTTCAGCCACAGAACGGTACCCAATGTTCACCCTGGCCGAGGGCCACGCTCAGGACCACAGCCTGGATGACCTCTGCTCCCAGCTTTCCCAGCCAGCCACCCTGCGCCCCCCTCGCACAGGGCGCCTCCTCAAGGCCAAAAGGCCAAGCTCCGAGGACTTTGTGTTTTTATAATGGGATGGGGGGGGGGGAAAGATGCAATACTATTTATTTTTTTATTTATGTCATCTTGGATATGGGATCTAGAACTCTGGTGATAGGATCCCCATTCTCACCCCCTCCACAAACCCAGCTGAGACCTGTTTAGGACTCTGCAGGGCTGGGGCTGTTCTAGCAGTGGATGAGCCCCAGGCAGCCTGCCTCCTGCCAACTGGGTCCTCCTCACAGGCAGGGAGTGAGGGAGGACTCCCGGGCACTCACTCAGGGCCTGACTCAAGTACTGTAGTTTGCACTGGACCAGCTGTGCCCCTCATGTTCCCAAAGCCCCCTTCTAAGGGAACTTTGGCTGCTGGGGGATAATAAAGCTGCTGAACTTGAACGTGGAAATGGCTGGGCTTAGCATTCATTGCAAGGGGATGTGGGGTCCAAGGTTGTTCAAGGTGAGGTTTCTAAGCCACTTGAGGAAGTTAGTTAAGCCAACCTCAGTTTCATCATCTTTTAAGAGAGGATGATGCACTTGCCTGCAGGTAGACATGAGGTTCCCCAGAGCAGGTGCATAGCACAGGTTGGCAGGAGGGAAGACCTGGCCCAGGGAAGGAGCCCACCAGCCTCTGCCTGCTCCATGATCTTTAGAGGCAACTTTTGGGCCCACGCTGTTTCCTTAGTTGCTTGCTCAGCTGGCGGAAGTGCAGCCTTTTGGGGTTGAGGCCAAAGGCCTGAAGTCTCTGACGGCTGAACTCATGGCCACCAAGTGTCACAGTGGGGCCCAATAGCCGTGCCTTCTTGTTCCTCTTCCGTCTTTGGGGGGCTGGCTTTTCAATGGGTGAAACAGACACCTCTTCTTCCTGTGCTGGGGGGCTCTCTGGCTGGGGCTGCTTCCTACAGGCCCCATCAGGCACTGGCAGCTGCCCCTGTGGGCTAGCTTTGTCTCTCTGTGGCTTCCTTGTGGATTCTGTGGGCGTCTGTGTCCTATAGGCAAAAAGCCAGGGATCAGGCCAGTCATGACCGGCTCCTGAGCACCACCACGCCCCCCACCCCAGCCCCAGCCCCATTTTATAGATAAGAAGAAGCATCTACAGAGATTCAGGCCCTGCCTGGGGTTCAAACCTGGGCCTGATGTAAAAGTCAAGTTTTTCTTACTGAACACTAAGGATGGATTATGATGCTGATAATTTTGGTATTTGTGCCTGGGCCTACTTTAAGCTATTCATATAAATCAACTGAGTTTTAAAGATGGCACATACCTATAACTCCATATACTAGGAAGGCTAAGACAGGAACATCTCAGGTTCAAGGATAGCCTGGACAATTCAGCAATATGCTCTCTAAATAAAAAGGGCTGGGGATGTGGCTCAGTGGTACAGTGCTTGCCTAACTGTGTGAAACCCTGAGCTCAATTCCCCGTGTTGAAAAAAAAAATTTTTTTAAATGAACTATGAGCTTCTACTACCCCTATTTATATACTGGGAAATAATGAGCATCATGAAGTTGTTGATGTACCCTTATTTTACTCATTTATTTATATGCAGTACTGAAAAATCGAACCAGTGCCTCACATGTGAGGCAAGCATTCTACCACTAAGCCATAACCCCAGCCCCAGCATTTTCTATATTTTTGATGCTGAGAATTAAACCCCCTGAGCTACATCCCCAGCCCTCTATATTTTATTTTAAACACTTATAGATTAACTCAATCTTCAACAACCAGATGAAATAAGAACCATAAACTGATGTCCATTTGTGTGTGTGTGTGGTGGTGGTGGTGGTGGGGATTGAACTCATGGCTTTGTGCATACAAGGCAAACACTCTACCAACTGAGCTATATCCCCAGCCCAATGGATGTCTATTTTATAGATGAGATGGGTTGTGACTTGCTCAAGATTACCCAGCAGTGGTGCAGGTAGACTGGAACACAGGTCTCAGATAGGGAAGTCCATTGCCATGGTCATGCAATCAGTGGCTGACAAAGTGACACAAATCCAAGTTCCAGGTTACCAACCCGGCAGTACTTACTCCTCTGGGCAAAGTGACTTGAAGATCTGCCTCTTTTTCCATGAGTTCTGGGCCTTCTGGCTGTACGCCCGCTTGTCCTGCAGCTCCTCCTGCTCTGACCTGCAGGTACCCGGCAGATATGCCTGTCACCTGGTGCTCTGGGAGGTGTTCATACCTGCGGCCCGACAGCCTGTTACCAGGCACTGGCCCCACCCTGCCCCGTCACCTGTACATGCAGGTCTTCTTCAGGGAACACCACCGATTCAGCTCCTTGTCATCAGCAGCAAGGATCTGTGTGGAAGGGAGAGGGAGACCCTGAGCCTTAGTCACCTCATTGGTGGACGCAGGGTCATATGAGGACTACCTAGCAGGGATGTCGTGATGGTGGGAGAGCGCTGACTTCTGTACTAGACACTTGAGGTTCTGGTGGATGGTCTCAAATGCAGAAACTGGCTCAGGGAGGGGATTCTTGCTCCAGGTCATGGGGCCAGGAAGTTGGCTAGTTTCAGACTCCAGGTTGAACCCAAGAGCCCTGAGCCCTCACCAGGCATACAATGCTGTCCCCGAAGTCTCAAATAAAGGCAGGGCAGGGGTCCCATGCCAACTACCTTTACCAGCCAAGGTAAAGCCCAGGTTCCCAAGATTGCCTCCCCATTTATGAGGAGGGCATCCCTTCAGAACCCCCTGGAAAGTCACTGGGTAGATTAAGGGAGTGTTTCTGCATGGGATAAGCTCAGTCAACACTGGCCATTTTGACTGACCATAAATCAATAGTCAAACTAGGGCTTGTGGGCATTCACAACCTGTCAGGTGCTATTCAAAGAGCCACATATGTTGGATTTCATTTCTGCTTCACAGCCTAAGGTGGGGGCTATTTATTTCCATTTTAAAGATGGGGAAACAGGGGCTGGGGATGTGGCTCAAGCGGTAGCACGCTCGCCTGGCATGCATGCAGCCCGGGTTCGATCCTCAGCACCCAAAACAAAGATGTTGTGTCCGCCGATAACTAAAAAATAAGTATTAAAATTCTCTCTCTCAAAAAAAAAAAAAAAAAAGAAAGAAAAAGATGGGGAAACAGAGGTGTGGGTGGTCAAATCATTTATCCAAGTTCACACAACTGCTCAGCTACCTAGCCAGGACTTGAACCTGGGCCATTTGGTTGTATAGACCAAGTCTTTTTGTTGTTTTGAGTGGGAGGGGCTCTTTCAAGATCCCAGCAAGTCTTGATGTCCAACCTACTGCTGATACACACTAAGAGAATTAAAAGTCATCTAAAAGGACTGGGGCTATAACTTTAGTGGTAAAGTATGTGCTTAGGGGGTCGGGATTGTGGCTCAGCGGTAAAGTGCTTGCCAAGCTCGTGTGAGGCCCTGGGTTCGATCCTCAGCACCACATAAGGTTGAAAATAAATATAATATGTTCAACTATAACTAAAAAATAATAAGTATTTAAAAAAAAAAAAAAAAAAAGCACGTGTTTAGCATGTGTGAGGCCCTGGGTTCCATCCTCACCATCTACCCCCAACTCCTGGCCAAAAGGGCATAATGGATTGTGCCGTGGACACTGTGCCAAGCCCTCTGGCCCTTGGCCTCATGGAGACCCTTTCAGACAGGTAAGGTTATTATTGCCAACATTAGCACTATTGTTATTATTATATTTGAGATGAAGAAATGGGCCACAGTATTGTGGCATCTTTGGGTCTCGGCCAGCTCTCTGGTCCCTCTTGCATCCTGGGTGCCCTTGCCCATGCCCACCCAAGGCCCTGACCTCCTCAGTACTGAGCCCAAAGTCACAGGGCACCACAGTGCGGTACTTGAAGCGACAAGGGAGGTCATCAATGATGTCCTCATAATCCAGCCGGTAATATTCATCTAGATACTCCTCAAAGGTCTTGTCCTCTGCAGGGGAGACAAAGCCAGGTTGCTGGGGTGTTCCAGGCCCTGTGGAGTCCCACCATCACCCAGGGCCCACGGGGCCTCACCAGGGTTGAACACAGGTTTTTCCTGCCCCACAGCTGTGGCAAAGGGTGATTTGCGCTTCTTCTTGCCCGTGGAGGGGATCTCTCGCTTCTTCTTCCGATGCTGGCTGGGGTCATAGTCAGCATCCATCTGCCAAACACACAAGTTAAGATTCCAGCAGCCCTCTAGGTCCCTGAGACATCCCCCACTGGTGACACCTACATTGAAGTCGGGGTCCTCGCAGTGTGGCTCCTGCTGGCTCCAAGCTCCATCCTCCTCCTGTCCATCCCATGTGTCCCAGTTCCAGTCCTCTGATTCCAGAGAGGACAGAAAGGTGGGGTCAGGGTGGGACCTGGACTGTAGGCCCCACTTCTACCCCAGCCTCCTGTGCAGGTGATGTCACCTTCCAGCCCCTCCTCTTCCTCAAACTGTGGCTTCTCCTCCTCTGCAGTGCCATAGAAGTCATCTCCAAAGCATTTCTGTAGGGTCAGAGCTGGGGGTCAGCAGGGCCTTCTTGCTTCACAGGAACCCATGAAGATGCCAACAATGCCCTTGGCACCTTTACTCCTGCACCCTATGCGGCTCCCAGTGCCCTCCCAAGACCTACCTCCTAAAGCAAGGGACCCTAGGGGTTCAGGACCCTTCACTGACCCCTGCTGGTTACCCTCTCATTCTAGCTACCAGTATGTTCCACAGACCCAGTTCTTTCTAGCTTGCAGGTCTTTGCTCTGTGGCACCCTCTGCCTGTCTTGGGCTAGCCATGCTACTTCATGCTACTCGGGCATGAAGACTTATTTTAGTTGCCTGGTCAGGGGACTCCTCTAAGATCCCACCATTTCCTGCATGTCCCCATCACTACCCTGATCCCAGTGGGTTATACCCACATAGATATATTCCTGGCATACAGTAGGAGCATAATAAATGTTAGACTGATTTTCACCACTATAGGAAATCAAAGAAGGTGAAATAAGGCCCCTGCTGGAACCCCAGCATCCAATGGAGGTCTAGTGAAAGCAAGTATTGTGAGCTGCATTATTTATTAAGCACCTACTACATGTCCAAACCTGGAGAGCATCCTTCTCTTACAACCACCCTGAGTAACTACTTCCATCTCAGAAAACAAAGCTCAGGGATGAGAAGCTCCCAGTTTTCAGGCCTTCTTCCCAGCTCCCCAGGCTCAGGCAGGGCCTCACTGGGGCCCCTGCAATGCTTTCGACTTTTCCCATAAAGCCCTCACCTCACAATCAGCAATAAACACTGCTCAAAAAATGAGTTGAAAGGAGATCCGGATGGTCCCTGACAATGGTTCAACCTTAGATTTTTATCTGTAAACTCTAAGACCCTGTCTCTAAATAAAATACAAAATAGGGCTAGAGATGTGGCTCAGTAGTCAAGTGCCCAAGTTCAATCCCTGGTACTCAAAAAAAAAAAAAAAAAAGAATTCAACCTGTATTTTATGTGGCGCTGAGGACTGGACCTAGTGTCTCACCTGTGCTAGGCAAGCACTCCACCACTGAGCTACTACCCCAGCCCCCAATTAAGCTATAACGTGAATTCTTTCCAATCTATCCTTACAATGGCCCTGGGGTAGATGCTACTGTTAGACCCACCTTCCAGGCAGGGAAAGAGGCTCAGAAAGAGCAAGTCACTTTTCTGAGGCCACACGCTAGGAAACAACCTGATTTTGGTCAAGTTCGTGAGGACTTGATGCCATGACTGAACCGCACCTGCATAAGCTGGTCGTGTTGGGCGGGGTCAAAATCATCCTCAAGGTACTGTTCCTCAAGGCCCAGTGTCTCGTTGCCAGTCACCTGGCGCAGCTTCTCCAACTTCGCCAGAATCTCCTTCCTCTTCAGGTTCTTCAGTTGCTTTAGCTCCTCCTGCTTCCTGGCCTTCTCCTATGGGCAGGGGATAGGCCATGGGCTTTCCTAGTGGGCTGGGCCACCCCCAGCTGGCCTCCCCCACTCACCCTCCTCTTTCGCTCCCTGGTTTCTTCCCGCTTCTCCTTCCTGCGCTCATCCTTGCGGCGCACAGAGGATGCGATGGTACGCGGGTAGGTCTTGACCTGAGGGTAGCAGAAGAGCCAGAGAGATGACCTGCGGCTCTCCAGCCTGGAACCGAGGTCTGGGGCCTCCCTGACCCCATCCCTGGCCACACACCGAGGCCGAGTCTGGCTCCTCAAAGCGGAAGTTGTATTTGTGCTCGAAGTCTTCCTGCTTCTTCAGGAACAGCTCCCCCTCATCTGAGGAATCCTCTACAGCCAGTTGGACTCGGGGGCTGAGGACCCTGAAGGGCAGGACAGGGCAAGGCTGGGGGAGTCAGCTGAGATAGGTCGGGCCACATGCATGGGCAGGTACCAGAAGAATCTACTCATTTAACCCCCCCCCCCCCCAGTCGCCTACAAGGTGAGTGATTCTATTACCTGTTTTATCTATAGGGAACCTAGGCATGGGGTTCTAGCACAGGGCCAAGATTAAAACCAGTGCCACAGGATTCCAGAGCCCATACTTTGTGGCTTTCTTTCCCTTTTTGTGAAAAAAACAAGCACAAGGTGCCTTTTACTCCTGGCCAGCACTTCAGGAGATACGGGTGCAGCCCTGGGAGGCATGAGGCTCACCCTTCCCCCTCCTCTTCCTCTTCCTCCTCCTCCTCCTCCTCTTCTTCGTAGCGTTTGTTGAGAATATAATCCCGCAGGAATTGCTCCCCTTCATCCAGCTCTGGGTCATTCCAATATTCTTTGAGGTGTGTCTGGAAGGGAGTGGTAGGGGGTGACAGAAGGGACAGGGAAGGGGAGTGGGCATGGGCGCCAAATGGATTTAGGAAAATGAAACATCATAGCCAGCCTAGAGTGGGTGGGTTTACCCCATTTTCTAGACATAGAAACTGAGGCCTACAGATGGGTACACCTCATCTCAGGAGTATATGACCTTGTTTTGCTTTTTGGTTTTTTGGTGCTGAGATGGAACCTACTACTATTTTATGGAGGAAGGTTGAATGCAGGTGGAACAAGAAGTTTGGGTGATCAGTGACAATGTGTGAGATCTCACCAGTTCCTTCAGGGACTCAGGATTCAGAATCTCCTTCTGTCCCTTCAGCCACTCAATGTAGTCAGCCTCTTCCTGGGCCTGAGAAAGGCCAGTGCTGAAGGACTGTGGGAGCCCCAGCTGCCTGCCCCCTCAGCAGTCCAACTGGGTCCCAGCACCTACCTTCTCTTCCCTGGTTTTTGCATGTTTCTGCAGCAACCCAGAGCCACCTTCCCCAGCACTGTCCTCATCCTCGCTGTCCTCCACGAACACCCGGAAGCTACAGACAGCAGCAAACAAAACTCAGGACAGGCAGATTGGCCCCTGCACGAGTCCCCAAGATTAACCCTGCTTACCAAACCCACAGCCTGTTCTCCAAAAGCTCAGAGCAGTGCTGTGACATTAACCCCATGTAACAGATGAGGCACACAGATAGCAAATGTCAGGGCTTGCTTTGATCCCAGGCCTCCCCAATCCGCAGCCTCAACTCCTACACATCTGGCCACGGCTCACCTTTCCTTGAGCTGCTTCTGTTCTTCCACATAACTCTGCGACGAGATTTGCTGCAGAGGAGAGACTGATATGGGCCTTAGGCCAGTGCTGGCCCTTCAGCCTGTCCCAGCTTCCTCCAATCTACATACCTTGGCTGTCTGATTGCAGGTCTCCCCATCTGAGTTCTCCTCATCAACATACTTGCTGTTCAGGCAAAGATGGGGGCTTTAGAATAAAGTCCCTGACTCTTGACACCTCAACTTATGATGGTTTGATTTTACAAATAGACTTCTCAGTATTAAATGCAAACAAGTTTTAAATGTATTTTTTAATATTTTAAATTTACAACAGGTTTGTCAGGGTGTAACCCTATCTGTACATGCTCCATGGCCTGCCTATCCCCACAAGGGGGGAAGTTATTTTCACCAGGGTAGTTCCATGGGAGTATATGAAGGATCTCAGAGGCTCCCTCTAGTCTGCGGAGTTTGGGGCTTTTTCCACTTCCACCTGTAAGACTCCCCAAATCCCAGGAAGATTGGGATCTGAGGGTTAGGGACCCTTCTTACCCTTCCTTCTCCAAGATGACCTTCCTCTCGTAGTCTTTCAAATACATGGGCTGCACCTTCTTCTGCTTCTCTGAGGCTGCTGGTTCCTCCTCACTCTCCGAGGATGAGGATGATGCTGTGGGGCAGCCAGATACTTGCCATCACCATTACCCATGACCCTGTTCCCCTAGCAGCAAATCCCACAGGGCAGGGCCGAGGTAGAGAGAGGTTTCCAATCCACCACTTCTCTGCTATAAAACAAGCATCACACTTGCACTACTGGGTGGAGCTGGGATCATTCAGTTAGCAACTCACACTTTGACATGCCACCAGTCCCTGACATAGGATGGTTCAACTTACGATTTTTTTTAACTTTATGATGGCTTATTAAATTATTTTTTATCATACACATATTTTTTTTTCCAGTACTGAGAACTAAACTCAGGGGTGCCTTACCACTAAACTACACCCCAGCCCCTAATCCCCCCACCCCAGTACTAGGGATAAAAGCCAAGGGTGTTTCACCCCTGAGTTATATTTCTAGCCGTTTTGAGACAGGTTCTCACTAAATTGCCCAGACTGGCCTTGAACTTGTGATATTTTTGCCACAGCCTCCAGAGTCACTGAAATTACAGGTATAAGATACTGTGCCCAGCAGTGACATGTGGGTTTATAGGGATCTAACCCCATTGTAGATTAAGAGCATTTATAGTGGTTATTACCATCCCACAAGGTAATAATCCAAGATACTCTCCTAAGCTCTTCTGATATTTATTTATTTTTTAGTTTTCAGCAGACACAACATCTTTGTTTGAATGTGGTGCTGAGGATCGAACCCGGGCAGCATACATGCCAGGAGAGCGAGCTACCGCTTGAGCCACATCCCCAGTCCCTCCTAAGCTCTTTTTTTTTTTTTTTTTTTTAAAGAGAGAGTGAAAGAGGGGAGGGAGAGAGAGAGAGAGAGAGAGAGAGAGAGAGAGAACTTTTTAATATTTATTTTTTTAATTATCCGCGGATACAACATCTTTTGTTTGTATGTGGTGCTGAGGCTCGAACAGGGGCCGGACGCATGCCAAGCGAGCAAGCTACCGCTTGAGCCACATCCCCAGCCCATCCTAAGCTCTTTTGATGTAAAATATGCTTTCAATAGTTATAAGAACCAGTAGGGCACAGAGGAAACTGTACGCCCCCCCACACACCTGTTCTCTGATAGAAGGTGGCATCTTTCTGATAGATGCGGGGATCCTTCTTCTTCAATAAAGAAAGGGTCCTGTAAAAGTCACGCTCCTGCTGGGGGTCAAATTCCTAGGGCAGGAAAAGGGAAGGCAGTCATCAGAAGCGAACAGCTCTGGAGGAAACCAGTGATGGGGACAGTATGCAGCAGGGGCAGGTGGACCAGAGGGTATGGGGGAGAGGGGTATGTGTTACAGGAAAGGGCAGAGGATCCAGCTGGGGAGAGGTAGGTGGGCAGCTGGGTGTGACTAGTGGTCAGAGGAGACAGGGACCAACTTGCGGACTGGTAGGGAGCCCGCCACAGACAGTAGGAGATATGGGCAAAGGAAGGTAGGACAAAAGGAGGTACTTCCTGAGAAAGAAAAGGGATCTATAAAGGAACAGGTGGGCTGAGGACACTTGGGGAACAGCAGGGAGGGGCAGGGTTGCACAATGGAGCCAGGAAGAATACCAAAGCTGATATGGGAAGAAGTTGGGCGCCCCACGTGGCGCATAATAGTACACTGAGAAATGGTTAGGCCCTTAGGAATGAGAGAAGGGGAAGAGGGGCTGAGGGGGTCTCATCACCCATCAGAGGAGAGAGAAAGAGAGGGGGCTTGGCGACACTTGGAGATAGAGAAGGTGCAGTATGGTCCTCAAGGGATTGGGGGCGGAGCTTGGACTATACTGTAGGGCACTGAGGGACTTGGGGACAAGGAGCCCCCTGTAATCGGGGTCAGAGTGCGATAGGAGGCTTGGACGCTTGGGTGAGTCCGCAACAGGGGTGGGGAAGCGCACCACGCGCTCCTCGCTGGAGTCAGACTCGGAGCTGGAGTCATCGCCGCTGTCTCGGTCCCCGTAGCGATCCTTCACTGTGAGGCACAGACAGGATCAGCCTTGGAGACCAGATCAAACCCCCCACTTCCCGAAGACCCTTCCAGGGCTGGCGCCCCGCGCATGCGCCCCGCACTCACGGCGCTGCAGCTCCTCGCGCTCCCGGTAGCGGCCGTACCGCGCGGCAAAGGCAGCGTTCACCCGCAAGGGTGACGACCCGCGCGGTTCGGGCATGGCGGCACTGGAGGCCACTGCGCATGTGTCGCAGACAGCCCCCTAAAGGGGCGTGGTCACATTCTGTCACGCCCGCCTTGAACTTTAAAAGAGGCGGGGCCGCGCGTGTGGGCATAACCCCGCCCCCAGCCCTTCCGGGATCCCGTTTGCCTTGTGACCGCCGACCCGCCCATGGGTCACGCCCCTGCGGGGAAGGCCGCAGCCACCGCCCACCTCCCCACCCTTCTGGCTCAGGGCAGCCAGCTGACATCTGGGGGCCCTTTCTCCACTCGCGGTTTCCTGCCTCCCTTCCGTTCCGACAGCGCCAACCGCTGCCCCACCCAGCTCGCTCACCCTAGCGCTCTGGGAGTGACCACGCTCTCCCCTCCCCCACAGCTTCTGAGACCCCCGGCCCCGATGCTCATCCCCATCGACATTCTGGTCGCGTGAGTCTTCATCTCAACCTCACAAATCAGAAGCCACCCAAGCCGTGATCATGCACAAGTTTTAATTTAATGGGTAGAAACATTAAATTATCACACAATTTTTTCCATAAAGCTTAATAAATAGAATCTCTTTTTTAAACGCTGTACAAGAGACTGGAAAACAAGCTTCCAACAAAATATTTACTCATACTACCCTTTTATTGATTTGAAACACTTCCCTCCCTGCCCCCCATGCCCAAGACAGAGCTCACACTTCAGGGATCTCTCTGAGCACAGCCGGCCAAAGTCACCAGGTTCCTGGAGCCTTGGAGGTGATGACTCACTCTGGGGCTGGGGCTTTAAGCGCTTTGCACTTGGGTCTAGTCTGCAGCCCCAGCAGCCCGGGGTGCAGACAAAATGAACCGTTTCGGTGGCTGTTGCCTATAGGAGCCCTCTCTGTCCAACACACCAAAAGGGGTGAGAAAAACAAATGAGAAATGTCCCCCAAACACACACTCCCCCAAAAATCAACACCAATAAGCCACAAACTGGTCCTCCTCCCCCTTCTGTAAAGAGCAAGAGGAGTGAGGAGAGAAAGTGTTTCTTCCCTCCTCTTCTGACAGAACCTAGTGGGTTCTCTTGCTGGGTAGAGTGGCCCTGGCTCACAGTGGGATCACTGTGCACCCCTGCAGGATGTCCATGATGTCCTGAGACCCTCTCTGTCGTGCCAGCTCCAAGGGTGTAAGCCCCCTGGCATCCCTGTGTTGAAGATCAGACTCAGGAGCCAGGAAGCTGACCACAGCACTGTGGCCCTCCTGCACAGCTAGATGGATGGGGAGCGCCCCAGTGCCATCAGGCGCGTTGACATCAGCACCATGCTCCACGAGGACTTTCAGGGTGTCCAGGAATCCAGTGCGAGCTGCATCATGGACTGGACTGGTACCGGAGGCATCCTGAACATTGGGGCTAGCACCTTGCTTCAGAAGTTCCAGAGCGATGGCGGGACTGCCAAACATCATGACCTATGTTGCGACAGAGGGTCAGGAAGTCCCCAAGGAAGGGTCACTGGAGAGAAAATGGTCATCCCAAAAGAGGGGTCCTCACGAATAGAGAATGCAAGAGAAGAGGTCCTCTAGAGAATGGGGACACTCCAGGAAACACCAGTCCCCAGGGATAGTGAGACCCAAGAGAACAAATTCTGGGATCCTCAAGAAGCTGATCATTCCCGTAATAATACAGCGAGACCCTAACAAAAAGAATAACCTCCAGGAGAACTTTCAAGGAACCCAAGAACGTTCCCTACCCCAAGGAAACAGAGCCCCCCACATATGGGAAATCATCAGGAAATCTAAAGCCCCCTCCAGGAAATAAGCCCCTGGAGACTGAGAACTGCCCCCAAATAACTTGGCAGGTGTCTCAAGGGAAAGGAAATGCCCAGATAATTTGAAAATACTTTTTCCAGGAAAAAGCCCCATCCTTTATAAGGGAATCTTCCTGGGGATACCTGATGTCCCTCAAGAAGTGGGGCGTTTCCCCTGTAAAATGTTCCCAGGGAATACAATATGACACAGTTCTATTGGGGCCCCCATAAGATGCCAAGAATCCATACAATCCTCAGAAATGAAGACTCCCCTCAAATAACCAGATAACTTTTAGAGGACTACCTAGAAAAAGGGGTCCCTCCTTCTCAGGGAGACAAGAACTCATCTTTTCCAGAGACTGGCTCTCTGCATGGAAGCCCCAAGAAACTTAAGCTATCTCATGAAGCTGGGATCCAAAGAAGCTGAAACCCACCCGCTGAATAAGAACCTCCCAAAGGAAAACGAATTCTCCCCGCATGCAGAAAACAATGAATCCTCAAGGAAAGATGAAAAGCCCTCCCAAACCCCCACCTTCACCACCCCCCATTACCCACCTAAAAAAGGGACCTTGAGGTACAATATCAGCCTAGAGAAGGACTGGAGCCCAGGGGGTCATCAAGGAAGGGAACCCTCGCTGGGTTCCACTGCCCCGCCTTTGCCCCCGGCCAGCCGGGCCTCACCTGCAGAGCCGTTTTGCCGAAGCGATTCAGGGCGTCGGGGTGCACCAGCTCGCGGTACAGAAGGCGGCGCACCTCCTGCACGTCGCCCCGGGCCGCGGCCCCACTCAGTCTGTCGCCAACGCGGACCTCCTCAAGCAACATGTCGATACTGGTGGCCTGCGAAGCCCCCCGCCACACCCCAGCCCGGTTAGTGCCGGGGAGCCAGCCGTTGCTGGCCCAAACAGCCCTTTCGGGGCTCGGCCCCGGTGCGCCCGGCCTACGCTAGACTTCTGGCCTGGCTCGCTGGCGCAAGGCTCCCGTGAGACCCCCGCCCTCGCAGCCGGCTTCTCCCCCTGTCAACCGGGCGGGCGGAGAGGGGCTGGGAACTCGGCCCAACCCTCCGCCGCCGGTAGGGCACTGCCCGGCGCCCGCCCCTTAGGGGCAGGGTCTCCCCGCAACTCACCCTCCCTCCTCCACGACGGGCGGGGTCTGTTCTGAGCCTGCGCTGCCGCCGCTGCGGCAAAATCAGACGCCAGGGGGCGGAGTCAGCGCACTCGAGGCCCCACCCCCGAACACCGCCAATTTGTTTTCTTACGAACTCGCTACACAGTAGCGGAGCCTCCTTGCCAAACCTCAACCTAATAGAGCTCCGCCCACATGCTCCTGGCAGCCAATGACAGAGCGTCTTCGGGGAGGTTCCGCGCGGCGGCGTGGGAGGTATCGTTCCTGATTGGCCAGGAAGCGGCGAACGGTGGGCCGCCCGCAACGGCGGGGTTTTCGGTTTTCAAACCCGCCAGGCGGGCGGGAAAGAGAGCCGGTTTAACTGCCCCGGGGAGAAAGGTCAGGAAGAGTGTAGCGTGGACTTCTCTGGGACTTCGGTGCCCCCCAGAGGGAAGGGAGGCAAGGCTGGAGCCTCTCGGTCCGGCCTCCTAGCATCCATTCATCTAAGAAGCGTTTATTAGCCCTTAATATGCACTAAGCACTTTCATTCATTCCTCCACCGCATGCAAGAACCGTTCTGGACACTTGGGATCGCACATTCAAGGAACTTTTAGCGTCAGAAACCACGAAAAAACACAAAAGGGGAAATGGGTTGCGTGAGAACGAAATCATATTCTGGCTCAGGGTGGGCTAGTGAGAAAAGTTGACCCTACAGCTGCCACGTGGGCGAGCCTCCCAGGAGAGTGGCAGAAGGTGGCCACAGAGGTCTTTATACAAATCTTTACAGAGCACCTCTTGGAGGCGCTCAACTGAGAGCTAGCCAGGTGGCTCCTGCTGCAGGAGGAGTAATTAAAAATCTCTTCACAGTGGTAAAGGCTCTGGAACTGATAAAACAGGTCAAGGTCACAGGAATAACCTCCCTAAAGAGGTGGCATTTGATTTAAAACCTGAGGGTGAGGAAGGGGGCCTCATGGCTCTGTGGGGAAACCAAGACTGGTGTAAGGCACAAAGGCCCTGAGGTACGTGTGCTTGCTATGACTTAGAAAGTAAGAGTGGGATGAGGTCAGGGAGGGTGGGTGGGAAATAGGGTGGGGTTGTGCAGATGGGGCCTGTGGGCTGCATTGGCTTTTACTTTGAACAACACTGGAACCTCAGGAAGGATCTAGGAAGAGAAACCTTGATGTGACTAAGAAATTAACAATCATGGGTTAGGCATGGTGGCACAAGCCTGTGGCTTAGGAGGCTGAGGCATGAGTATCACAAGTTCAAAGCCAGCCTCAGCAATATAGCAAGGCTATAAGGGGTCTGAAATGTGGCTCAGTGGTTAGGCACCCTTGGGTTCAATCCCTGGAACCCCCCAAAAAGAAAGAAGTTAACAGCCACCCCTCTGCCTGCTACGGGGGAAAACCAGACTGTGGTGGGGAAGTTCAGGCACGAGCAGGTCACCAGGGTGATTACTGCCCTAGCCTAGGTGAGGGATGACCAGGGCTAAGAAATGGACATGTGTCAAATGAACACTCCCAATCAGCATTTCAGGGACATAACTAACATCCCCAGTCCCCAGCCAAGAAGCATGTACTCAGCAAGGAGATTCATCATTTTAATGACATCCTAAAGCTCAGAGTAACAGGCTTGAGGAGCCTCTGGGCTCAGCAGCTGTGAAGAAGGAGGGGTCCCCAGTACACTCTAAGGCAGGACCCTGCAAGAAGGCACTCATGAGGGGGGGATTCAAGCCCCTATGATATTTCTTCATATAAAATCATGGTGGGGGGGCCCCAAGAGTAAGGAAGGCAAAGAGACCATCCCCTCCCAGCCCATTAGTAGAAGATACAAGGTGGGGGTTGGGTGCTGGGAGCAGGAAACTTGCTAAGTCAGTGGCCTGCCCACACACACACAACCACACACAACCACACATCTCCAGCTCCTCTCTAAAATATGCAGAGGGGCCCTGAGGAGAGGGATCCCCCATGTTCAAACCCCCACTTCTTCTCCCATCTAGCTGGTACGAAGTTGATAATCTGCAGAAAAAACAATGAGCAGGGGCCCTATAAGAACTGAGGAAAAGAGGAACAGGAACAGTCCCCTAAAATCCATCCCCTGCCCCAGCATTCATAATCATCCTCGAGAGTATTTAACAAAGCTCAGGATGGAGTTAAACAAGGTAACCTTGACAACAATCTGGTTTCCAGGCAGCAGATGGAAGTACTAAGAATTCAGTCCCTTATCCTAACCTTACCCAACCTGGACCTGGACACTGACTCCATTTTATAGATGTACAGAGGTTCACTGTGGCTTGTGAACAGGCAGGGCTGGCTGTTGAATTTTAGCACTGTTTAAGCCCTGAGATCCCACTCCCCTCCATCTCCCTGACCCCATCATCCCAGGAACCAGGCTGCCTTACCGCCACTCTGGGTGATATAACGAACCCAGGGCAGGGCCTGGTAACCGCTTTTCTCAATGATCTTCATGTAACGGACCTGAAAGGGAACAAAATGAGGTGGCCCAGGCTTGTAGGAGTGAGATGCCATGGGTCAGAAGGGAACGATGGTTTGGGCCAAGGGAATATATGACACAGGGTAATAAGGAAGTGGCATGGCATGAACAGAGAGAAGGTGGTCCAGGACAGAAAGGAAAGACGTGGGCTGACATGGTGGCTCACACTTGTATTCCCAGGTGACTTGAGACAAGGCACAGGAGAAACAGGGAACCCACTGAAGGCACAGAGAGGCACTTCCCTACCCACTTCCCTTACCTGGATGCCAGAGACAGTGAAGTAGGGAATCTCAAACTTGACCCCAATGGGGGGCCGGCCATCTACCTCTTCCTTTTCCACACTGGGGAGGCCAAAGTGGGCTCGCATCAGGTACTCCTTGCCCCCCTGAGAATACATGGGGACATCAGCTGCACAAGGGCCCCCTATCCATTCCAGACCATCTTCACGACAGTCCCGGGAGCAATCTCTGCATGCAGCCCATTATACAGGGGTGAGATGGTGCATGCCTGTAATCCAAGTGATTCAGGAGGGTGAGGCAGGAGGATCACAAATTCAAGGCCAGCCTTAGCAATTTAGTAAAACTCTCTAAATAAAATATAAAAAGGGCTGGGATGTGGCTCAGTAGTGAAGCACCCCTGGGTTTCATCTCCAGCACCACAAAAAGAAAGGAAAGGCACCTGCTTAAGACTCATGGAAGACTCTAACTGTAAAACACAGAGGTGCGGGGATTGAATTACCATCTCCTGTCTTCTCAGGCCTGAGGATAACCCCCATACCCAGATGACATGAACAGACCAAATCCTTCAGTGGCTGAGGACAGTGGTACCCCAGTAGTCCCCCCTCACAGGAGGGTGAGTCAGAAGACCACTTGAGCCCAGGGGTTTGAGGCCAGTCTAGGCAATATAGCAGGATGGCATCTCAAAAAAAAAAAAAAAAAAAAAAAAAAAAAATCTTCCAGTGACCCAAGGATATAGCTAAATCATCAGTCAGCTTATTTGATAGATAAGCAAACTGAGTCCCTGAGAGGCAGCAGATTTTCCAAACTCACCAGGCTCAGAAAGTCCAGGGTGAGAAATCTGAATCCAGGGCTGGTTTCCTAAGAACTTGGGGTGGGATGTGGCATTTAAACCCACTTTCCATCATGAAGATTGGTCTGAGTTCTACCCTTTATCCCTCCCAAAGGATAAGCACATGTACACATACATATGTGGGTGCCTGATCCGTTCCCCACCTCATCCCCCCACCATGCCAGTCCCCTCTTTCCCTCACATGTCCTGCCTGTCGCCAGTACTCACTGGGAAGGACTTGATACTCCAAATAACGACATTCTTTTCTGGCACATACTTGGCACTGCCCACGCTGGTCTTGAAGCGTGGAGAGTCAGCATCACTGGGTACAGGAACAGATATCTCCACGCCATTTGCCACTGACTGCTTCTTAAACTGGCCCTTGGCCTGTCCAGGGAGAGAGCATGAGCATGAAGAATTCAATGATATATTCTGCCAACATCCACCAAGCCCTTTCTTTTCAGTAATGAAAATGAACCCAGGGCCTCCCCTGCATGCTGGGCAAGTGTTCTGTCACTGAGCTACATCCCCTGGGACAACAACTTTAAAGGGGGCAGATGGTCAGGGAAAGCTTCTGGGAGGTGACATTTAAGCAAAGAACTAAAGGAGATGGATGGAAGGTGCCATGTGGGTATCTGGGTGGTGGTAGCAGGGTGATCGAGGGAGAGGGAACAAACAGCTAGTGCAAAGCCCCTTGGTAGCATTTTGCTGGGTGTGCTTCAGAAACAGTGAGAAGGCTGGTTTGGCTGGAGGGAGTGAACGAACAAAGGGGACAGTGAGAGGAAGTGCAGGCAGGGACTTAACAGAGCAAACTGGGCGGGGACTCTACCACCTTGTGTTCCTGGCTTTTATGCCAGGTCAGATAGGAGCCATGGAGGTTCTGAGCTGACTGGCTTCTGAGATCCTGACTGGCTTAGGTGTTCAGGCATCATCTGGAGAATAGAACATAGGGGCCAAGAGTGGAAGCCAGGGGACCAGGAATACCCAAGTCCAAGTAAATGATGACAGAGCTGGGTCAGGACAGAGAGGGACAGGGCAGACTAGGATCTCTCTCTCTCTTTCTCTCTCTCTTTTGGAAGTGCTGGAACTGTGTACCCCAACCCCCAGCCCCTCCCTCAAAAAAAAAAAAAACACAAAAACTGAAGCTATTCAAAAATAAGGGGCAGGGGGATGAAAATAAAAATAGAAGGAAGATCAGTGGAGTAGGTGGAGAGAAATGAATGAAAGGGAATGAAGGAAGGGAAGAGGAATGGGATAAGGAAAGATTGGGCCAGGTGCAGGGGTGCATGCCTGTAATCCCAGCAGCTCAGCAGACAGAGGCAGGAGGATTGTAAGTTCAAAGCCAGCCCTAGAAAAAGCGAGGTAATAAGCAACTCAAGGAGACCCTGACTCTGTATAATAGGGCTGAGGATGTGGCTCAGTGGCGGAGTACCCCTGGGTTCAATCCCTGGTACTTAAAAAAAAAAAAAAAATCAAGTAGGGCCACACACGGACACACATGACTGTAATTCCAGCAGCTCGGGAGGTTGAGGCAGGAGGATCATGAGTTCAAAGCCAGCCTCAGCAATTTAGCAAGGCTCTAAGTAACTTAGTGAGGTCCTTCTCAAAATGAAACATAAAAAGGACTGGGGATATGGCTGAGTGGTCAAGTGTTTCTGGGTTCAATCCCTGGTACCCCCTGCCAAAAAAAAAAAAAAAAATCAGAAAAGGAAAAAGAAAAGAACATCACAGGCCTCATGTATGCCCAGCTCCTATTACCTGTGGTGATCACCTATCAGACAAGATCTGTGGATCATTGATCTATCTCATCAACTGACCTGCAAGGTTGTTTTTTTGTTTGTTTGTTTGTTTTAAATCTTTATGTATTTATTTATCTTTATGTGGTGCTGAGGATTAAACCCAGTGCCTCACCCATGCTAGGCAAGCGTTCTGCCACTGAGCCTCAACTCCAGCCCCGCCCCCCAATTTTTTTTAAATATTAGTTTTGGGCCAGGTATATAGCTCAGTTAGTAGAGTGCTTGCCTCACATGCACAAGGCCCTGGATTCAATCCCCAGCAACCACAAGAAAAAAAAAAAAAAAAAGAAAGAAAGAAAGAAATTATATTTTTTAGTTGTAGTTGGACACAATACCTTTATTTTATTTATTTATTTTTATGTGGTGCTGAGGATCAAGGCCAGCGTCTCACAGGTGCTAGGGGAGCAGTCTACTGCTGAGCCACTACCCCAGTCCCAACCTGCAAGTTCTTTGACCTTCAAGTACTCTGACCTGCAAGATTTTTGGTCTTCTCTCACATCCCTCAGTCTCTGTACAAAGTACAGAGTCAGTTAAAATTACATAACGAATAGTTAATAGTCCTTTTGTTATTGAAATATTACTGAGAACTTTCTTTGTGAAAATCACAAGTTAAGGACTCTGAAGAGGTGGGCATGGTGGCACATGCCTGCAATCCGAGCTACTTAGGACTGAGGCAGGAGGATCACAAGTTCGAGGCTGGCCTGGGCAACTTAGGGAGACCCAGTTTCTAAATACAATAAAAAGGGGTGGGAGGGCTGGGGACATGGCTCAAGCGGTAGCGCGCTCGCCTGGCATGCGTGCGGCCCGGGTTCGATCCTCAGCACCACATACAAACAAAGATGTTGTGTCTGCCGAAAACTAAAAAATAAATATTAAAAAATTCTCTCTCTCTCTCTTTAAAAAAAAAAAAAAAACTCAGAACCTGAGGGTTGAGCATGTAGCTTAGTGGTAGAGCACTTGTCTAGCTTGCACAATGTCCTGGTTTCAATTCCCAATATAAAGAAGAAGAAAAAATAAATAAATTAAGAGGAAAAAATGCAGCAGAAGAAGAACAGCAGGAGGAAAAAAGATAAGTGGGAAAGACCATTCCTTGTTAACATGTTCGCCGCAGGACCCACCTTGACCATGATCTCCACTCGGCTATGGGAGAACTTCTCGATGACAGATTCAATCCATATCAGTGGCTTGACCTGCAGTCAGAACAGAAGAGTTTTCAGAGACTCTGGGATCAACCCTCATCCCAGCTCATCCACACCACCACCCCATTCCCACAGGGCTTGACTATGCCTCACCTGGGTGCTGAGGCGGTAGGACATAAGCTCAAAGTCACCATCAGGCGGGATAAAGGAGATGGTGCGGTCATTGTCAAAGCGCGAGAGGCGCACACACTGGTGGAATTTGACATCCTCCAGCTCCACGGACTTGTTCTTGCTGCCTGAAACTCGGAGGTCAGTAAAGACAGTGACCTTGGATGCCAGGGTAGGGTCTGTATCTCCACCTTCCCTACCCAGCACTACCAAGGTGTAGACAGATGAGGCACCTGAGGCCCAGAGAGCATAAGCAACTGGTAGGGCAGAGCTAAGATGTGAAGCCAGAGCCTGGATATTGATGTCAGCCTTTTAAACATGATGCTGATGTGTCTTCTCCCACTAGAATATCAAGGCCATGAGGGCAAGATAGAGAGCTGCTCCTGGAATGCAGCAGGAGGATGTCAAATTCCACCAGTGTGTGCGCCTCTCGCGCTTTGACAATGGAAAAGCTTTTGCTCAATGAAATTGCAACTGCAGCACTGTGATTGACCAGCAGAGGGCGCGCAAGAACGTATTTCAGATCTGACTGCATTCCTTGCGTTCCCAGTGCCCTGGGCTCTCTGGTTCCCTTGGGCATGCTTTGGGTCAGAGGATCCCCCAGAATCTTACGGCCAGTGAGCTCAAAGAGCACGCGGTCATTGAGGCCAAGCCGCAGCTCAGGCATTCCGGAGAGAAACACCTTGAGCTTGATGGTCCCCACGATCTCACTCAGCAGGACACTGCCATTGGCGTTGACCTGCAGACAGACACATGGAGGTCATCAGGCTTAGGGTCCCCTCTCCTGCTGGTAGGCCGTGATGGGGGTGGAGTGGAGATGCGGGGCCTCACCAGTAGGTTGACAGACTCTATGACATCAATGAAGACCTCATTCTTCTTGTACTTGATGCCCTCAGAGCGCCAAGACACGGCGTTCGTTACCGTGGGTGGCACCCGTGACTTGCCAGTCTCCAGTTTGTTGCCCTGCTGTGTGATGTACCTGGCAGGAGGGCAATGGGGACCAGCAGCTAGTCCCTGGAACACCTCTGGGCCTTTCTGGATTCCTTCCACCCACGGCCCAGCCGCAGCTGCCCATGTGGCCCACTCACTCCTGTAGGATCTTGCTGTCCGTGGTCTGTGGGAAACCAAAGTCCATGAGCTCATCCAGCAGCTCATAGACAATGACAAAGTTGTCACGGATGCTCTCCTCCTCCAGCTCCTTGAAGTATTCACAGAAGACCTGAGGTGGGGGCAGACAGATTGCCACATAGGTGTGGCTATGGCCATGGGCTGTGTCTGCAGTCATTGAAGCCACCATCCAAGAAGCAATTATTGAGTACCTACTCTGTGCCTGTGCTGGGACATTAATGTTAGAGAAAGCAGACAGGTTCTCTCCCCTCATGGGGAAAATGGAAAATGGATGGATCACAGAACCAATCCAATCCAATCAGGGACAGCAAGGAGGAAAATACAAGCAGCCACAGGATCCTAGAGGGCAGAGAGGTCTAGGAAAATTCTGTAAAGAAGACTTCTGGAGGAAGGAATTAAAAGGATTTTATAAATTTATGTATCAAGTATGTGTGTTGTGTATTTTTTGTTGTTGTATGTGAGTCATAGAGAACTGTAACTAGCCGGGCATGGCGGCACATGCCTGTAATGCCAGTGGAAGGCTGAAGTAGGAGGGCTGAGGATCACGAGTTCAAAGCCAGCCTCAGCAAAGGTGAGGCCCTAAGCAACTCAGTGAGCCCTGTCTCTAAATAAAATACAGTAGGGCTGGGGATATGGCTCAGTGGTTGAGTGCCCCGAGTTCAACCCCAGTACCCAAAAAACGAAAACAAAAAAAGATCTTCAGTCTATATGTATAAGGTGTCTATAAAACATAAATTATTTTCTTTTGGGGGGGACTGGGGATTGAAGTCAGGGGTGATTTATCACTGAGCCATATCCACAGCACTCTTTATTTTTTGTTTTCAGACGGAGTCTCTCTAAGTTGCTGAGGGCCTCTCTAAGTTACTGAGGCTGGCTTTGAACTTGCAATCTTCCTGGCTTCTGCCTCTCTTGAATCACCCAGATTATAGGTGTATGCCACCACCTAGCAAAATATAAGTTAATTTCATGTTTGAACCTGTGTCACATCCCCAAGATAGCTCAGTGGTAAAGCACCCTTGGGTTCAATTTCTAGTTTTAAAAAAAAAAAAAAGAAAGTTGCGTGTTGTGCTGAACTTGAATAAAATCCTGTCATGATTCCTAAACAATACAATCTACAACTTTATATAGATTTACATAGCACTTAGCATTATAATTTCATCTTGAGATTACTTAAAGTCTACAGAAGGATGTGCATAGGTTCTATGAAATACTAGAACATTTTATACAAGAGACTTGAGCATCCTTGGATATTGGCATCTTGGAATGTCCTGGGACCAATCCCCAGTGGATATCAAGGGATGACTGCACTGGAGATTGTTCTAGGCACTTTATACATATTAATTTCATTAAATTGCACAACAACCCTGAGGTAGGACTTGTTTAGGGTCAAGTAACAGGAAGTGGGGAAGCTGGGGCTGGATCCTAAGCCCGCTGGCTCAGGGATCTCCCTGGTTCCTGCAGTAGAGAAAGAGATGATCTTTTGTGGGGGGGTGTGTCCCAGGGATTGAACCAACCCAGGGGTGCTTTACCACTGAGCCACATCCCCAGCCCTTTTTCATATTTTAGAGACAAAGTCTTGCTGAGTTTCTTAGGGCCTCACAAAGTTGATGAGGCTGGCTTTAGACTTGCAATCCTCCTGCCTCAGCCTCCCAAGACACTGAGATCACACTGCACCCAGAAGAAGAGATGATCTGAACAGCTAAGGAGCCTTTGATGGGGAAGCACAGGCTAACCCAGAGACCCCTAGAGAAGGCCAGGGAAGGCTGGTTTCCTGGGAGATAGGATCCTTGAAAGAGGTGGGCACAGAACAGTGGGCCAATGAGAGGCCAGTACTTACCTCCACAGTCTTGTAGAGGAAGGAGTATACCATGGAGGCATTGGCATTCTTCAGTGTGGTGGCCACCACTGGGCGCAGCAAGGTTAAGGAAAAGGTGACATTGGAGGGGAGGGGCTCAAATGCAGTACAGATCCTGAACTTCCAATCTATGTCCTGCCATTACCCCCATTGCAAACCACCCCTACAGATAACCCGAGTCGCTGCAGGTGTGCTATGCAATTCCTGTCCTTAGGTCACCCTCTCAGTGCCTAAGTGCCACCACCCTGAGCCCCCAGGGGCCCTACCTGGGCTGGATACAGTAGAGGTTACTGTGTTTGATCCACAGGAAGTGGACCCGGCCATGGCTCAGTAGTGGTGCCAGGGCACCCTCCTCCTCCCGTTGCATAAGCAGAGGCATGAAATGGTCAATCTCGCTCATGGCCACATCGCCCTTATAGTTGCGGCTGATCAGGGGCTAAGGGTGGATAAAGGGGATGACCTGGTCACCCCCAGTATTTGAGAACCCACAACCTTGGGGCCTCAGAGTGTCCAGTTCTGACTGGATTTCCCAGTTGAGGAGAGAAGGCCAAGGCTCTGCTTCTGTGTGCCTCAGTTTCCCTGCCTATAAAATGGGCACATGATAACAACAGCTAATGTATTCAGAGCCCTCACTGAAACCCAGTGTGCTTCCTGCCAAGGAGGATTGTGCTAGCATGGTGGTGCACAGCCCATAATCCCAGCTACTCCCAGTGACTGGGAAGGCTGAAGCAAGAGGATCGCAAGTTCAAGGCCAACCTGAGTAATTTAGCAAGCTCCTATCTTAATATAAAAAAGGGTTGTGATGTAGCTCAGCGGCAGAGTGTTTGCTTCAAATGCATGAGACACTGGGTTCACTCTCCATCACCGCAAAAACATAAAAGGAACAAAGGTTTGACATTTCTCAGTTTATTTCATTGTTGCCACATCAGCATCTCCATTTTACAGATTGGGTAAACTGAATTTATAAGTCATAAGAAGTGCAGAGACAAATTGAACCAAGGCTTCAGAATTCTGCTCTTGTCCATGGGAGAGGTTGGTATTACCTGTTTTTAATTTATTTTAATTTTTATTTGCTGGTTTTCTTGAGGCTGGGTTTCCCTATGTTGCCCAGGCTACTCTGAAACTCAGTGATCCTCTCTCTGCCTCAGCCTCCTGAGTAGCTGGACTATAGGCTGGTACCACTCCCTGGCTGGGCTCTCACTACTATTTTTTTTTTTTTTTTTTTTGAGGGGGGAGTACCAGGGATTGAACTCAAGGGCACTCGACCACTGAGCCACATCCCCAGCCCTATTTTAGAGACAGGGTCTCACTGAATTGCTCAGCGACTTGCTTTTGCTGAGGCTGGCTTTGAACTCGAGATCCTCCTGCCTCAGGCTTCGGAGCCATTGGGTTTACAGGCAGGAGCGGCCTCGCCTGGCTCTCACTACTATGTTTTCACCTTCACCATCACTGTCATCACCACCTTTAAGGGCAAGGGGCTTCAGGAAGGGGCAAGGCGGGCCCATAGGGAAAAGAGGGTTCCAGCCCCTTTCCCCAGAGGTGCCATTAACACTGGCGATGGAATGAATCTCAATTTACAGAGCGCTTAACCTTGCAGCAGGGCCACTAAGCCAAGTGGTTGATACGTATTCTAATGAGCACTGGGTGGGGACCTTTGTTGTTCCCGTTGGGGGCTGAACCCAGGCCTTGGGCACACGGGGCGAGCACCCCACCCACTGAGCTGCAGCCCGGCCCTGTTGTCCCCACTTCTGCATAAAGGGGAATGGAGGCTCTGAGAGCCTGACTGTCCCCAGGCCACTTGGGGAGTAAGCGGGACTCCCAGGGATTGCTGGGACGGCGGGGTCCCCACGCCTCCAAGACCTGCCTAGCCTGCGCGGAGGAGAGAGGTGGGCCCCGGATCCCACGGAGCGCGCCTCACCTGTCGGTCCCACCGTCCCTCTAGCCACCCTCACCTTGCCCTTGACGTCAAGAATGAAAACTGCTGAGGCGGACATGGTGGAGGCCGGTGGACCTGGGAGACGGACGGGGCGATCCGAGAGGCGACGACCGTGCAGCTTCCTCTTCCTGCGGAAGCGCCCGCACCCAGGTGAGCGCCCAGGTGAGCGCCTCTTAAAGGGGAGGCCGCCAGGTGAGCGTCGCGGTCGGCCGACCTGACTGGCCACAGGGGCTGGGAGGAGCTAGACTAAGCGCGGAAGAACGGCCCCGCCTCCCTTCCCCAGGCACTCAGGAGTGCTGGGGCGCACCGAACCCGGTCCAGTTGACCGTGCGTCCTCCATGCGCCCAGCCATCCCTCCTCCCATTCCTCCCTCCGTCCATCCTCCACTTAGTCACCCTTCCTGTTCATTCCCTATCTCTCCCGCGGGAATGTCAGTCCCAGTAGGGGAGGACCTCGGCCTGTTTATGTTTGTCCCCAGAGCCCCTCGCTGTCGACCCAATATTTGTCCAATTCATTCATCCATATAATGAATTTTACTACTATATGACTCTGTTCAAACTCAATCGTTTTTCCATTCAGTGCCAGAAAACATGGATAGCGCTCAGAGTAGGACAAATGTAGCTGCTTTTCTTAATCCTAGTGTTCTTTTTCACTCATTTTAAAAAAAAAAAAAGGCTGGAAGCGTAGATCAGTGGCAGTGAGTTTCCTGTAGTAGTATATATGAGGCCATGAGTTCCATCCTCAGCAAAAAAATAAAATAAAATAAATACTCCTACTCTGGTACATTCTGATAGAATGTCAGAAAATAAGTGGATTATTATATAGACATAATAATAGTGGTTTAGCAAATATTTACTGAACAACTACTATGTGTGCTAAACTGGGCACATGGAAGCTGTTTTCTTTTTCCTTTTAGTACCAGGGATTGAACTCAGGGGCATGTAAAGCTTTTTTTTTTTTTTTTTTTTTTTTTTTTTTTTTTTTTTTTAAGAGAGATTCTTGCTAAGTTATCCAAGGTCTTACTAAATTTCTGAGGCTGGCTTTGATCCTCCTGCCTCAGCCTCTTGAGCTGCTGGGATTACAGAGTTGCTGGGATTACAGGAGAGCCCCACCATATCCTACTGAAAGCTGTTTCTTTGTGAGGATGATTTATTTAGTACATGAATATTTATTTATTAAACATCATCTGTGGCTCAGTGAGAGTGGAAATAGATAATGTCACTGCTCTTTTTCTAGGGAGGCCAAAAGACACGAGGTTGAAACAGACGAAAAAGGGATGATCCTAAGAGAAACAGAAAAAAATAAAAGGCCAGGCGTGGTGGTACATGCCTGTAAACCCAGCGACTCTGGAGGTTGAGGGAGGATTGCAAGTTCCAGGCCAGCCTCAGCAATTTAGGGAGATCCTGCCTCAAAACAAATGATGAAAAGGGCTGGTGATGTGGCTCGGTGGTAAAGCTCCCCTGGGTTTAATCCCCAATTGCCAGATAGATGGATGGCCTGGAGATGTACCTTGGTGGTAAAGCATCCCTGGGTTCAATCCCAGTACTGAAAAACAAAATCGCACTTCAGAGATTTTTTTTTTTTCCTTGTTTGTTTTTTCAGTGTTGGAGATGGGACCCAGGTCCTGGATCATGCTGGGGAAGCTAGCTTCTCCACCCCTGAACTTTACCCGTCACCATAATTTTCCCCCAGTAACGGGGATTGACACCAGGGGGCGCTCTAGCACTGAGCTAAAACTCCTGCCCTTTTTATTTTTATTTATTTATTTGTTTGTTTGCGGAGGTCGGTACTGGGGACTTAACTTGGGGCCCTCGACCACTGAGCCACATCTCCAGCCCTATTTTGTATTTTATTTAAAGACAGGGTCTCACTGAGTTGCTTAGCGCCTCACTGTTGCTGAGGCTGGCTTTGAACTCCAGATCCTCCTGATTCAGCCTCCCAAACCGCTGGGATTACAGGCTTGCCCCACCGCACCCGACTTTATTTTTTATTTTGAGACAGATTCTCACTAAATGCTCAGGCTGGCCAGGAACTTGCATCCTCCTGCCTCTGCCCCGCCCCCTCACCGCCTGGTGCTGGCTGTAGCAAAGTTTTTGTTGCCCTTTGTGCTGGTGAAACACCAGGACTCTGGAGCTGGCTGCCTGTGTTTGAATCTTCCCTTTGTACCTTCCTGGATTTCAGCTTGCCCATCTAGGAGATGGGGCTAATCATTCTGCTTTCCTCATTAACTTAGGGTACCAATTAAGTGAGTTATTTTATGCAACCTGGTGTTGAAACACTGCCTGGGATGTAGCTGACACAACATCCATCGTCTGATTATTTAGGTAGAGCATCCCTAATCTGAAAATATGAAGTCAGAAATGCTCCAAAATTTGAGCTGGGGGTGTTGCTCAGTAAGTATGCCCACAGCCCTGGGCTCAATCCCCAGTACAAAAAAAAAAAAAAAGAAAGAAAAAAAGAAAAAAGAAAAAGAAAAATAAATAAACCATCACCAACTCCAAAATCCAAAACTTTTTCTCTTTTTCTTTTTGGCGGGGGTGGTACTGGGGATTGAACACAGAGGTGCTCAACCACTGAGCCACATCCCCAGCACTATTTCATATTTTATTTAGAGACAGGGTCTCACTGAGTTGCTTAGTGCCTTGTGGAGACTGAGGATGACTTTGAACTTGTGATCCTTCCATCTCAGCCCCCCACCCCCACCCCCCAGTGCTCTAAGATTACAGTCATGTGGCACTGTACCCAAC
This sequence comes from Callospermophilus lateralis, assembly GCF_048772815.1. Classification (NCBI taxonomy): domain Eukaryota; kingdom Metazoa; phylum Chordata; class Mammalia; order Rodentia; family Sciuridae; genus Callospermophilus; species Callospermophilus lateralis. The sequence continues at coordinate 215,855,664 of NC_135305.1, read as the reverse complement.
TCAAAATTCAAAACTTTTTGATTGTTGACATGATGTGGCTAAAGGCAGTAAATTCTACACCTGATCTCATACGATCCTGTGTGCTAAAAATGTTGTACAACATTTTTGTGATCACATCACTGTAACTCAGTTTCCCCTCTATTAAATGGACATAATGAACCTGGGTGTGGTGGCTCATACCTGTAATCCCAGTAACTCAGGAGGTTGAGGCAGAAGGATGGCAAGTTCAAGTTCAGTTCCAGCAAATTAGAGAGACCCTGTTTCAAAAATAAAAGGGCTGGGGATGGGGATGGGGCTGTAGCTCAGTGGCAGAGCATTTGCCTAGCATGTGTGAGGCACTGAGTTCGATCCTTAGCACCACATAAAATAAATAAGTAAGGGCTGGGGACATAGCTCAGTTGGTAGAGTGCTTGCCTCAAAAACACACAAGGCCCTGGTTTCAACCCCCAGCACCACAAAAAGAAAGAAAATAAATAAATAAAATAAAGGCATACTGTTCATCTACAACTATATATAAAAAAAAATTTTTTTAAAGGGGGCTGGGGATATAGTGCTTAAGCATCTCTGGGCTCAATCCCTAGTTACCCACCCCCCCAAATGGACATAATAGTCATGTGCCCTTTCCTTGGACTGTTCGATGCAATGATGCCCCAAGAACATCAGCAGTTGAGGACCTAGGATCCACCCTAGGGCTTTCTGTGATCTTGATTCACTGTGGGTCAGTTTGGGGGAGGGTGGAGAAAAGAAAGAGAAACTAAACCTTAACCTACCTCAGATGCACTATGGCCTGAGCCAGCCCAGGTCTCATCTTTCCTTCCTCTATCCCAGCCCCAGACCTTTATTAGCCCCAGAGAGTGGGGACTTCAGGGAAGAAATTGAAAAGGCAACAATTATCAGGCCTCCTCCCCGACTCCTTTTCCCTCTCCAATCTAACATCTCCAACAAGACAGCAGTATTGCACATTTATTAAGAGCTTATCATCTGACACAGTTTTTTGTTCATATCATCAGCACAACAGAGAGGTCAAGCCACTTGCTCAAGGCCACACCGCAAGGAGGTTGTTAAGCCGGAATTTGAAGCTGGAGCCTGGTTCAACCAAAGCTGCTGATGGCTTTGCTGACTTGACAGAGAGGAGCATTTCTGTTAGTAACGCTACCTACGGCCCAAAGGGTGCACATTATATGCAGGCACTGCCCTGAACACCTCCCAAGCAGGGACCCTCAAGAAAACACTTTGGTTTAGGGAAGGCCATTATCTTCACTTGACAGAGGGAAGCTGAGGCTCAGAGAAGATAAGTGACCTGCACAAAGTCATCCAACTGGAATTCCAGCTCTTCCAAGCCTAAGCCTGAGATTCTATGCTGCCTCTGCCCAAAGGAGCGAGGGTGGGGGTGCTCTGTATTCCTACCAGCCACTGCTAAGAGGGCCACCCCAGGGAGGCAGGCCCTTCCAGGCCCCCTCCCCAGCCTAAGAATCATCGAACCTTGAAAGAATCCCTCTCCTGGGGCCCTGAGATGTTTTCAGACTGTATAGAGAACCCGAAAGCCTGGGCCCAGCGCCCTGGAATCCGAAACTCAAGGTTTGTTTGGCTGAAAAATTCATGAGCCCAAAAGCTTCAGCGGGGTCAGAGAACAGAACAGCTCTGTGTTCTGGCTCTGCCCAGCCTGCCCTGCCTTAGATACAACCACCCCCGTCCCCCAGAGGCTGTATAGCCTTGTCCCAGTTCCTCCCCAATGTGGGCATCCTCCCTCAGGGACCTGCCTCCAGCTCCATTCTCATTCCCTTCTCCAACCACTGAAGGCATCTCTCTGAAACTCACAGTTGCTAGGGCCCTCACTCACTCCCCCACCCACCATGGCTCCCCATTACCCTGGAGCTGCCCTATCTGGCACAACCCCACCCTGCTGACCTCAGCCACATGGCACCACTTGAACTCCTTGCCCCAGACACAGTGACTTCCCTAGTTTTAGTTCCTCTCTCTCCCCCTTCTTACGCTCTTTCTTCAGGTCCTGACCCCTGACCCCTGCTTGCAAACTCCCCCCCCACCCCGTTTTGCTTTCTTTACCCACTGTCCCTCTGCACTCCGCTCTCAGAGATTTTTCTGACTGCCCACCCCTGTCTGGGGCGGATCCCTGCTCTGTGCTTTCCCAGTGCCTAGTGCTACCCTCACAGCCCTGTTGCACCTAATATTTTGAAGTCAATTTAAAACTTTTTATGGTGGCAAAATATAACAAAAATGTGTCATTCAAGCCATTTTTATTATTTATTTATTTGCTTGGTTTTGGTACCAGGGATTGAACTCAGGGTCACTCAGCCACTAGAGCCACCTCCCCAGCCCTATTTTGCATCTTATTTAGAGACAGGGTCTCACCAAATTGCTTGGCGCCTCACCTATTGCTGAAGCTGGCTTTGAACTCGCGATTCTCCTGTCTCAGCCTTCCAAGCTACTGGGATGACAGGCATGTGCCACTGCACCCAGCTTGAACCATTTAAAAAAAAAAGTTGTAGATAGACACAATATCTTTTTTTTTTTTTTTTAGTGTGGTTTTTTTTTTTTTTTTTTTTTTTTTTAGAATTTTAATATTTACTTTTAGTTTTTTGGCGGACACAACATCTTTGTTGGTATGTGGTGCTGAGGATCGAACCCGGGCCACACGCATGCCAGGCGAGCATGCTACCACTTGAGCCACTTCCCCAGTCCCTAGACACAATATCTTTATTTTTATTTGTTTATTTTTATGTGGTGCTGGGGATGGAACCCAGGGCCTCACACGTGCTAGGCAAGAGCTCTACCACTGAGCCACAACCCCAGCCCTCAAACCATTTCTTTTTTATATTTATTTTTTAGTTGTAGTTGGACACATGCCTTTATTTTACTTAATTATTTTTATGTGGTGCTGAGGATCGAACCCAGGGCCTCGCACACGCTAGTTGAGTGCTCTACCGCTGAGCCCCAGCCCCAGTCCCTCGAACCCTTTTTAAGTGGCATGGAACACACTCCTGATGCAAGCATCACCACCATCTGTTTCCAGAACTTTCTCATCTCCTCAAATTGAAACTGAACCCAGTAAACAGTAACTCTCCATCCTCCCCCTCCAGCCTCAGGCACCCACCATTGGCCTTCTGTCTCCATGCATGTGAGGACTCTAGGGACCTTTGTGACTGACTTATTTAAAGTTCTATTTTGCAATAGAGTTTTTACCTACCCCAGAAACAGATGAATACTTTATCTTAGAGAATGTTATAGAGAAAGCAATCCCCTTTGATTACCACCCCACCATCCTGGTCCCTCTGTTAACTGAGGACTGTCCAGATCTTTCTCTGGCTCCATGTGTGTGTGTGTGCGTGTGTGCGTGTGTGGTGAGGTTCCTGATTATTGTTCTTCTCTCCCTCTCTTTTCCCCATATCATGTTGGACTAAGTGACTACGTGGTGTAACTTGCTAGTTTTACTCAACAATACAAGCTAGGAGCCTAGCTAGGCTATGCAAAAGGGATATGACAGGGAATGGGGGTGGAGCGTGTCTGGGGGTCTTGGAATCCAACTGTGAGGGTTCAAATCCTTATACAATTGCATGTTCACAGTGTGACTGTGAGTCAATTGCTTAACCTCCCTGTGTCACTTTCCCTCACTGGAAAGTGGTCACGAAGATTTAATGTGAAGCACTTAATACCTTGCCTAATGCTGAGTAAGCTCTATATAAACATTCAGTCCTATTATAACCTGCCAAACCACTTCCTCCCCTCCCCCCATGCTAGGGATTGGACCCAGGGCCTCACACATGCTAAGCAAACGCTTTACCCCTGAGCTACACCCCAGCCCTCTCAGGAACTATTTAAATTTTTCCATTTTAAAAATGAAACATACACTGAGAAAGGGCAGAAGTCAAGTTTTCACACACTGAACCACCTGTGGAAACCACACTTCTGTTTTCCGTCACCGGAAGCTCCTCTGCCAGCGGCTACTGCCGCTGAAGGCAAACCATAATCTAGGCTCTGCTATCTTGTTTTGTTTTGTTTTTTTTGATCAGTTAAAAGTTTTGTTTTGTTTTATTTTAATATTTAATTTTTGATTTTATTTTTTAAATACATGAAGTGGAATGCATCACAATTCTTATTACACATATAGAGCACAATTTTTCATATTTCTGTTTGTATATAAAGTATGTTCAAACCAATTCATGTCTTCATACACGTACTTTGGATAATGATGTCCATCACATTCCACCATCATTGCTAACCCCCTGTACTTTGGATAATGATGTCCATCACATTCCACCATCATTACTAACCCCCTGCCCCCTCCCTTCCCCTCCCATCCCTCTGCACCATCTAGAGTTCCTCTATTCCTCCCATGCTCCCCCTCCCTATGCCATTATGGGTCGGTCACCTTATATCAGAGAAAACATTCAGCATTTGGTTTTTTGGGATTGGCTCACTTAGCATTATTTTCTCCAACGCCATCATTTACCTGCAAATGCCATGATCTTATTCTCTTTTATTGCTGAGTAATATTCCATGTGTGTATATATGCCACATTTTAAAATTTTTACTGAGGGGTATGCTCTGCTATCTTAAGTTGATTATGTGTTCTAGAATTTTATGGAACAAGTGTCTGATCTCTTTCACTGGGCATTATTGTCCTTATTTTGGTGCTGAAGTTTGAACCCATCGTGCTGTACCACAGAGCTACATACATCTTCAGCCTTTTTTATCTTATCTTGACACAGGGTCTTGCTAATTGCCTAGACAGGCCTTGAACTTGCCATCCTCTTTCCTCAGCGTCCCAAGCTGGTGGGATTCGAGGTGTGCACCATGGAGCCCAGCAAGCTTTTTCTTTTTTGGTGCTGTGGAATTGAACCCAGAAGAGCTTAACCACTGAGCCACCTCCCCAGCCCATTTTTTTAAAAATAGGGTCTTGCTGAGTTCCTTAGAGCCTCGATAAGTTGCTGAAGCTGGCTTTGAACTTGTGATCCTCCTGCCTCAGCCTCTCCACTGCTGGGATTGCAGGCGTGTGCCACCATGCCCAGCCCTAGCATGCTTTTGTTTTTAGATCCATCCTAGCTGAATGTATCAGTAGTTCATTCCTTTCATTTCATTTTTTTTTAAATTGATTCATTTTAATTGTCCATATGGTAGGAGGCATTGTTACATATTCATACATGCACAGGATATAACAATAGACTGGTTGATATCACTCTCCAGTACTTCCCCTTTCCCTAGTCTCCCTGCCCCTAGTTCATTCCTTTTATTGCTGAGAATTACATGACATGGAAGGAACACAATTTCTTTAGCATTTACTTGTTGATGGACATTTTGCTTGCTTCTAGGTTTTGGGCCACTATGTAGAAAGCTGCTAAGAATATTTATATAAAAGTCTTTGGGGGTCTTTCCTTTATTTTTATTTTTAAATCTAATTAATTAATTTGGGGTATAAAGGATTGAACCCAGGGGTGCTCTGCCCCCGACTTGCCTGTTTGACAGGGCATTGCTAAGTTGCTGAGGCTGGCCTGAAACTTGCTATCCTCCTCCTGTCTCACCCTCATGAGGCACTATGATTACAGGTGTGTGGCTCAGCGCCTACCTGGGGTGGGGGTGGGATATATATATATATATATATATATATATATATATATATGTATTTAATTTTTTTCTTGGATAAATACCTGGAAGTATAATGGCTAAGTCATTGGTAGATGTCCATTTAACTTTACAAGAAACTGCCAGTTATTTTCCCAAGAGACTGTGACATTTTTCATTCCTATCAGCGCCAGATCCTAGTCACCCCTTGGCACAGTCTTTTTAGTTTTGGCTCTTCTCATGGGTGTGTAGTAGTATCTCACCGAGGTTACTGAAGTTCTAATTTGTGTTTCCCTGGTAACTTCATTTTTTTTTTCCTCCACAGTTATTGTATTTCCTTTTGCGAATCGTGTTTTATAACCCCCCACCACCATTGATAGACATGTATATTTTCGTCAGCAGGGATCAAGGCTTCTGGGAACACACTCTTTGATACGTACGCTCCATGCACATCCGACTGTGTTGGCTTCTCTAGGGTCAATGCTAGAGAGAGGAGTCACGCAGCATGAACATGGTTTGGAATCATTCGGTCAGAGACCATTCTGCCCTGCAGCATTTGCTCACTCCGGTTTGATGTGACCAAACTCAAATTCTTGCCAATCTGATGAATGAAAAATGGCATCTTGGGCTGTAGTTGTGGCTCAGTGGTGGATCACTTGCCTCGCACATGTGAGGCTGTGGGTTCGATCCTCAGCACCAAATAAAAATAAATAAGCAGAATAAAGATATTGTGACCATCTATAACTAAATTTTTTTATTAATGTCATCTTTTGGTCTGTTCATAGGCACACGGTCAGCGCTCAGTATCTGACGAATCTATGAATGGATGAAGGGATGAATGAATGACAACCAACCTCTCCAGACCCTCGCAGTAAGAGGGGTCTCCAGAGCGCCCAGATTAGAAACAAAGATTGGAGCCCAACCCCTCCGGGCCCCGGCCCCGCCCCCGGCCCCGCCCCCTCCCGCGCCGGGCTCCCATTGGAGAGGACACGCGGGGGCTGGCCAGGCGGGCGGGGCGGGACCTCGACCCGGGGCGGGGCGCTGCAGCCCGCGGAGCCTCGCGCCCGCCGGGGCTGGGGTCTCGCTGGCTGGGACACCCTTCCCCGCCTGCTGCGGCCATGGAGGACGATCGGAAGGACGGAGCCTACGGTAGGGATCGCCTCTGCGGAGTCGGGGGGCTACCGATCTTGAGGGAGGGGACATCTGAGACCTTAAACAGCCGCGCTGCAGCCTGAGGTCCCTGCGCCTCCAGGCCTCTGCATCCTGCGCTGCGCGCAGCCCACGCTCCCGGGTTGACTCTGGTCGCCCCGCGTCCCCTCCCCAGAGCCCCAGCTCCCCCTCTGGCTGATGGGCCGGGGCTCACCGCGCATGCTCTGCCCGTGGAGGTCCCGTTATCTGGGAGGCTCAGATGGCAGGCGGGGGAGGGGAGGAGTGGTGATCGCGGCTGGGAAAAGGAACAGGGCCCCGACCTCTCCAAATCCCCCTCCTCCCCCAGAACCCCTTTGTTTACTTCTTCCTCCGGCCCACATCCCCCCTTCCCCAAGAAGTAACCATCCCGGGCTTTTGGCTAGATGGGGAAACTGAGGCAAGATTGGAGAGACCGAATACTGGGATGGGAGCCCACCCAGTCTGGCCAGGAGCCTGGGAAGGGCGGAAACAAGGGCGCCTCCTGTGAGGGGCCAGGAAGGAAGCAGGAAACAATTGAGAAACTTTCCTTGCCCTGTGCAAATAACCCGGGGTGCCCGCCTCCCGTTTTAGCAGGTCCGGGAGACAGAGACCCCCTTGTGAACCTCAGAGGGCGGCCTTAGCCTTTTCGCACTGGGGATGGGGCCAGGATGTGAGCCCCTCCTCACTCTCCGGCGCCCTAAGGCAAGGCCATCTCCTTGCAGGTGAGGCCATCCCTTGCTTTCCCACGGGCGGGTGTTGCCGGTCTCAGTTTCTTCTGTCTCTTCTCCATTTTGGGTTCCCAGGACCCAGTTCGATCCTAGACTCAAGAGGCACTGCCCTGGGGGAAAGGGACCCTTTCTCTGGCAGGTTGTGTGACAGGAACTTCCTGCAAACTGCAGAGAATCAAGGGCCTTGGGAAGGGGGCCGGAAACTGAAAAAAATAATCAAGAAAAACAAGTAGGCTAGCATTATGCCTTCCTTTCCCCTAGGACTGGGGCCTCTGGAGGCTGAAGGGGGAGATAGATGGGTGAGGCTGGGACCCTCCCTGCCCAACCCATCCAAGAGGGAGCTACCTAGTCACTAGCCATCTCCTAGTCACGTCCCTGACTGTTCGAAGCTGCCAGCCTAGACCTCCAGAAGGGTCCCCAGGCTCTTGGTTTTGGATCAAGTCCCAGACTTTGCAACTACTCTGTGCTGTGCATCCCTTGGGTGTGGCGGGCTGTCTCTGATGTAGGAATCTGAACGCTGGGGTACTGACCAGGTCCTGCCTGCCTGTGGTCAGTACCTGAGGGATCTTTGGTTTCCATGAGGTCTGGCTGGGATGGGGGTTGTGAGGGCAGAGTGGACAATGATGTGATTCACCCAGTTTTGAATCTGGCCAAAGGCTAACACTGAGCCATGGATGGAGCTGAGTAAACCTGCCCAGGTCCAGTCAGACTTGCCCAGGAGTCAAGACAGCCCACTTTTTTTTTCTTTTCTTTTTTTTTTTTTTTTTTTGGTGGTGGTGGTGGTGGTTGTTTTTTCCCTGCGGGGCTGGGGATTGAACCCAGGGCCTTGCACATGCTGGGCAAATGCTCTGCCCCTGAGCTACCTCCCAGCCCCAGTCGACAAGTATTTACCAAATGTCTTTCCGGCAGGAGACCTAGACTCTGGGAAGGTAGTAGTGGAGAAGTAGAAAAATTTCCTAGACCGCAGGGAGTGGACAAGAGAATAAATATGTAATTATAGGTTGTTTGAGGTTGTGAAGCAAAGAACAGGACACTGTGTGGAAGAATCATTGGGCTCTATTTTAGGCAACTAAGGACTGGATGAGGAGCTGGCCGTGGGAAGATCTCAGGGGACTGTGTTCTAGGCAGAAGGAACAGCAAATAAACCACATAGTTGCTTAATTAGTTCCCTCTATGAGACTGAGCAGAGCCTGAGATGGAAACATCTTCTGAATCCTGCACTCAGACCCTCATGTCCTCAGAGGGGCTCCCTGACTTGATTGCTTGCTGGGTTCTTGCTTAACTTGTAAATCCTTCCTTTTTATTGGAACCAAAAATCTGAGGTGGCTGGGCTTTCCCAGGAAGTCTGTCAGATAATGGAGAGCTTTTCCTTGGAAATAAAGTGCAAGACTGAAAGACTGATGGTTCTTTTTTTGTTTTGTTTTGTTTTGGGGTGCTGGGAAGGAACCCAGGGCCTTGTGCATGCACTATTTAGCACTCTACCAACTGAGCTACATCCCCAGCCCTAAGACTGAGGAGTTCTTATACTCTTCCCTACTACCCCCATGGCTTCCCACTGGTTACCTTGAATTTAGGGGTGACATCAAACAGACCCAGCCCAAATTGTGGTTCTGACATTTAACAGGCTGTGTGACTCTAGGTGAGCCAATGACCTCTCTGAAGCTCTGCATCCTTGTCTCTACGGCGGCTGGGCTGATCACACTCACTGGTGGGAAACAATTTGCACAGTGGTGAGCTCAATGTGCTCAGGAGGTCTTTGGGGTTGGTGACACTGCGGACACAGGTTTTGTACAAGCTACTAAAGAAACAGCCCCCCTGTCAAGACATAGACTCGGGCTGAACTGGGAAGGACCGAAAACTCCTTCCTTCGTAGAGGCTCTATCTCTAGAGGAAGGCGGCAGCCTCCAGGGGAAACAGGAAACCGCCGGGGTCCCAGCGGATGTCGTCAATGGGTACTGCCATTCTTAGCCCACCCATGACATCAGCAGCACAGAGAAGGATTCTAGAGCCCCAAAGAGTAAACTTCGGCCAGGAAGGAGAAAAACAGGGGGGAAAAGGAGTGCTGCTTCGTTAAAAAGCAGATTCCTGGGCCAGGGTGTAGCTCAGTGGTAGGGTGACTGTCTAGCATGCCCCAGGTCTGAAAAAGGAAAAGGAAAAGGTGTGTGTAGGAGAGGTATTTACTTGTTAATGGCAACTTTGGGGGATCATGATAACACACTTACCTGCTTCAGAGTACAAAACAAATGCCAGGTGCAATGGTGCAAGTATGTAATCCCAGCTACCCAGGAAGCTGAGGCAGGAGGATCGCAAGTTCAAGGTCAGCCTAGGCAACACAGTGAGATGCTGTGTCAAAATTTAAAAATAAATAAAAAGGACTGGGAACTGGACACAGTGGTGCATGCCTGTAATCCTAGCAGCTTGGGAGGTTGAGGTTGGAGGATTGAAAGTTCAAAGTCAGGGGCTGGGGATGTGGCTCAAGCGGTAGTGCGCTTGCCTGGCATGCGGGCGGCCCGGGTTCGATCCTCAGCACCACATACAAACAAAGATGTTGTGTCCGCCGATAACTAAAAAATAAATATTAAAAATTCTCTCTCTCTCTCTCTCTCTCCCTCCCTCCCTCTCTCACTCTCTCTTTAAAAAAATATATATATATTTAAAAAAAAAAAAAAAGAAAGAAAGAAAGTTCAAAGTCAGCTTCAGCAACTCAGTGAGGCCCTAAGCAATTCAGCGAGACCCTGTCTCTAAGTAAAATATATAAAAAAGGGCTGGGTTGTGGCTCAGGGGTTAAGCACCCCTGGGTTCAATTCCTGGTACAAAAACAAACAAACAACAACAACAAACCCTGTCTCAAAAAATAAGGGTTGGGGATATAGCTCAGTTGGTTGAGTGCTTGCCTCGCCTGCACAAGGCCCTGGGTTCAATCCCCAGCGTGGGGACAAGTGGATGGAGTACTGCATACATGGCATATGTTAAGGGCATCTGAGTGGCAAACCACTCCCCCAGCTGCTAACTGCTTACCCCATAGGCACAGCCTTGGGCGTGAGGCCCCGTGTTGCAGCTATTACAGTCCCTGGGCTTGCTCCACAGCCCGGTTCGCTCCTCGATTGGTCGCTGCAAGGACAGTTGGCCAGAAATTGCATTGGTGGCTGCCTGTAATCTGCTTGGCTACTGCCTGAGGATATATACATGGTAACTGCGCAATAAAATCAGACCTGTTTCCTGCTTGGTCTCCGGAGGTCTGGAATAGCGACTCTGCAGCCACACTCTCCTCTACCCTGTTCCGTGGACCTCCTCGCTGGACGAGAGAGAGCCCACGCCACCCCAGCACCAAAAATAAATAAATAAATAAATAGGTCTGGGGATGTGGCTCAGTGGTTAAGCACCCTGGTTCAATCCCCAGTACTAAAAAAAATAAAAAGAAAAGAAGAAAAAAAAAAAAAAAAAAAAAGAACTGAGAATTGAACTTGGTGGTGGAGCACCCCTGAGTTCAGTTCCCAATACTGAAAACAGTTACTCCTCTTTTTTTTTTTTTTTTGGTTTGTTTTTAATATTTATTAGTTGTTGATGGACTTTATTTTATATATATATATATATAGTGCTGAGAATTGAAGCCAGTGCCTCACTCGTGCTAGGCAAGCGCTCTGCCACAGAGCTACAACTCCAGCCCCAATTTTAAACTCTTGTACAACAAAATTAGAATCTTCTCTCTTTTGGAACAGGGAGACTAAAAACTAAAAATAAATAAACCCTGCAACACATGGAAGATTTCTAGCTTTCCATGTGAAAGAACCTTCTACAAGCCCCTGGCCATCTGTCCTCACCCCAGACATAACTGTCTTCTTCTAGAGCTTAGTCTATTTGTTTTAGCGCTTGCGTGTGACATCTGTATCTTTTTAAGCTCCTTGGGCTGGTTTAATGGAAAAAATGGTAGGGTTCCATAGTGGAATACTATGTAGTCTTTTAAAAAGATGAAACAGTTCCAGCTCTTGATAGTGGGAAACACTATCCAATTATGTTCTGTGAAATAGTCCAATTATGTTTTTCTGTGAAATAGCAAAGAGGGAAACAGTGCCTGACAAGATTAGGTTAGGGCTTGGGGTGTGGTTCCTTGGCTCAGCACCAGCTGAGCATGTGCAAGGCCCTGGGTTCCATCCCCAGCAAGAGAGAGATGAAGTTAGTTACAAATCTGCTTGTGTCTACGCCCTCTAGGCAGTGCCTGGGAAAAGAGAAGGGGGAATTGATGAGAGGAACTTGCCCCAGGGAGAACAAGTGAGGGTTCTAAGAATAATGGTGAAAGGCATAGTGATTTCTTTTTTTTTTTTTTTTAGTCTAAACTGAATTTTTTTCTTTTTTTGGTACTGGGGGTTGAACCTAGGGGCACTTTGCCAATGAGTCACAGCCCCAACCCTTTAAATCTTTTATTTTGACACAGGGTCTCACTAAATTGCTTAGGGCCTCCCTAAGTTGCTGAGACTGACCTTGAATTTACAGTCCTCCTGCCTCAGCCTCCCGAGTCACTGGGTTTACAGACGTTTACCACTGCACCCAATTCTGAACTGAAAATTTGGTTTTGATTTTTGTTGTTGTTGTTGTTGTTACTGGGGATTGAACCGAGGGGCAATTAACCACTGAGCCACATTCCCAGTCCTGAAATTTTGATCTCGATAAGTGTACAGATTGCTTAATGTAAATAAATTTGCCTATAGCTTCCTTCTATGAACATTCACTGGACCAGTGCCGTGTACCAAATTCTGTCCTAGACCCTGAAGACACAGCAGTGGACAGAACAAAAATGCTGCCCTTGTGGAACATTCTAGAAAGGGAGACAGATGAGAACTAAGATGAATGATTGGGAAATACTTAGTATGTCCGATAAGGGTTCTGGAGAAAAATTAATTGTGGAAGAGGGGTGGGAGTGATTGTTAGGGTCTGGAGATGGGTTTGAGATTTAAAAGTTTGGGGATCACAGAGGGTCAGTCTGACAGGTGACCAGAGGAGGGAGCCAGGGAGCTGTGAGGAATATTTCAGGACAAGTATGTGTGCAAAGGCCCTGGGGTAGAGGCATATCTGGTGTGATGCAGCAATGAGGAGGCCCATGTGGCTGGAGGAGGTAAAGACAGAGGGGAAAGGTCAGAGAGTCCAGGGCCTTGTTAGACTTTTGTTAGGAAAAAGGTGAGGCCCAGTGAGAAATCTTGGGCAAACCAGGGATGTGGCCTGACTCAGGTCTTCACAGGCTCCCTCTGGCCTCTATGGGATCCAATGGCAGAAGTTAGGAGTCCAAGACAAGAGGCCATAGCAATAGTCATGGATGTGAACCATCTGATCCCAACGTGTAAATAAGAGAACACATCTAGAAGGGCCCAGTGGTGCATACCTGTAATCCCAGCTACTGGGGAGGCTGAGGTAGGAGAATGGCAAGTTCATAGCCAGCCTAGGCAACTTAACAAAATAGTTTCAAAATAAAATTTATAAAAGGGCTGGAGGTATAGCTCAGTGGTGGAGTGCTTGCTTAGCATGCTCACGGTCCTGGATTCAATTCCCTGTACAATTCTGACTCTGTCAGGTTCTAGAGCCTAGCACCAGTTCTGCATGAATCTCAGCTCCATCCCTCCTCATTTTGCACCACCTGCTATCTTGCATAGCCCTGAACCTCAGTTTCTTTATTCATAAAAATGGAGTACACAAACCAGGCATGGTGGTGCACGCCTGTAATCCCAGTGGCTTGGCAGGCTGAGGCAGGAGAATGGCAAAGTCAGCCTCAGCAACTTAGCGAGACCCTGTCTAAAATGAAATATAAAAAATGTTGGGGATGTAGCTCAGTGGTTAAGTGCCCTTGGGTTTAATCCTCGGTACCAAAAAAAAAAAAAAAAAGGTATACAACAGTATGGACTCCTGAGGCTTCTGTGAGGGATGGGGCTCAGAGAACTGATGTGCATTCAGCCCTTGGCCATGAGCTAGGAGAGCATGGTAAATGCCACTTACTGGGGATTATTCATATAACATAGTTTAAGAGCATAGAGTCAGAAACAGTGTTCAAATCTCAGCCCCCAGTGCCCATGTGACCCCGAGCAAGAGTTCTGACGCTTTTCTTTCTTTCTTCTTTCTTTCTTTCTTACTGGAGTGCATTACCACTGAGCTACATCTTCAGCTTTTTTTTTTTTTTTTTTTTTTTTTTTTTAGATAGGATCTTGCTAAATTGCTTAGGGCCTCGATAAATTGCTGAGGCTGGCCTTGAACTTGGGATCCTCCTGCCTCAGCCTCCTGAGCCACTGGGATTACAGGTGTGCACCTACACATCTTGCTTAAGCATTTCTGTGCCTCAGATTCTTCACTGGGCCATCTGCCCTCAAAACATCATTGTGAGGATGAAATAGTCTTTTTTTAATATTTATTTTTTAGTTGTAGTTGGACACAATATCTTTTTTTTTTTTTTTAAGAGAGAGAGAGAGAGAATTTTAATATTTCTTTTTTAATTTTCAGCAGACACAACATCTTTGTTTGTATGTGGTGCTGAGGATCGAACCCGGGCCGCAGGCATGCCAGGCGAGCGTGCTTGAGCCACATCCCCAACCCTGGACACAATATCTTTATTTTACCTTATTTTAATTATTTTTTTAGTTGTAGATGGACACAATATCTTTACTTTACTTATTATTTTATGTGGTGCTGCGGATCGAACCCAGTGCCTCACGCATGCGAGGCAAGTGCTCAACCATTGAGCTGCAACCCCAGCCCTATCTTTATTTTATTTATTTATTTTTATGTGGTGCTAGGATGAAACCCAGGGCCTCACACGTGCTAGGCGAGCTCTCTACCACTGAACCACAATCCCAGCCCCAAGGAAGATGAAACATTCTTGGAAGAAAATGTCTTGTTTAGTGCCTGTCGCATACATTAGGCATTCTGTTTTTTTTTTTTTTTTCTGTATTTCTAAGCTTCTCTACCCAGTTGTTTTTCTCAAATCCTTTGTCAAAGGGACTTGTCTGAGCAGCTGGGATGCTCATTACTTAGGGACAAACTTCTGGGAGGGCGGGGGCTGCTGGCCTGGCTGTGTGGGTGAGGCCTTGGGCCACTGCAGCCCTTGGGGACTTGGCCGGTGTCCGGAAGCTGTGGGGGCTGGGTGGCATCTGATGTTCTGGCACAGGCATTGTGTTGGGGCAGCCTGTGTCCGTTGGCCTGATCTAACAGCCCAACTTCCCATTCCTTCTCCCCCACTGACTCTGTCAGGGTCTTGATCCATTTTCTGTTGCAAGTTACCATACCATAGACAGGGAGGGTTATAAAGAAAAGTCTACTTGGCTTGCAGTTCTGGTCCAAGGTTGAGGGGCTGCATCTGCCTGTCTTCCTGGCGGAGTCGCCAAGTGACACGGGGAGGGAATCACATGGTGAGAGATAGGGAGCGTACAAATTTAGAATCTCTGTTTCTTCTTGTGCTGGGGATGGAACCCAGGGCCTCTCATGCACTTAAATCTCTGAGCCACTGAGCCACTGGGAATGAACCCAGGATGCTCTACCCCTGAGCCACATCCCAGCCCTTATTTATTTATTTATTTATTTATTTGGGTGGGGCCACCAGAGATTGAACTCAGAGGCACTCAACCACTGAACCACATCTCCAACCCTATTTTGTATTTTATTTAGAGAGAGGGTTTCACTGAGTTGCTTAGCACCTCGATAAATTGCTGGGGCTGGCTATGAATTCATGATCCTCCTGCCTCAGCCTCCCCAGCTTCTGGGATTACAGAAGTGTGGGCACCACCACGCCCTGCAATCCCAGCTCTTTGTATTTTTTTATTTTGAGACAGGGTCTTGGCCAATTTGCTGAGGCTGGCCTTGAATTGGTGATCCTCCTGCTGCAGCCTCCCAGGTTGCTGAGATGACAGTCAGTGCCACCATGCCTGGCTCTCCCTCTTCTTATAAAACCACCAGTGCTCAGTTGGGGGGACTCAACCCAAAGGATCCTGAAATTAGGATTACTGAGGATTATTCACATAACAGATTACTCACATAACACATCCAGTAATCCTAACCACTTTCCAAAGGCCCCACCCCTAAACATCATGGTCCCCTTCGGTTTCTACCCTTTTTTTTTTGTTGTTTTAGATGGACACAATACCTTTACTTTATTTATTCATTTTTATGTGTTGCTGAGGATCAAACCCATGACTCACACATGCAAGCAAGCACTCTACTACTGAGTGATAGCCCCAGCCCCAGTTTCTACCCTTTTTTTTTTTTTTTGGGGGGGGGAGGGGTACCAGGGATTGAACTCAGGGGCACTTGACCACTAAGTCACATCCCAAGCCCATTTTTTAAAAAAATATTTATTATTTTTGTTGTAGTCGGACACAATATCTTTTATTTTTACGTGGTGCTGAGCATCGAACCCAGGGCTTCACACATGCTAGGCGAGCGCTCTACCGCTGAGCCACAATCCCAGCCCCCAAGCCCATTTTTGTATTTTACTTAGAGACGGAGTCTCACCGATTTGCTTAGCACCTCACTTGCTGAGGCTCCTGTCTCAGCCTCGCAATCCTCCTGCCTCAGCCTCCTGAGCCATTGGCATTACAGGCATGTGCCACCTCGCCTGGCAGTTTCTACCCTCATAATACCTAACAAGGGGATCTAAACTCCATGAGTTTCGGAGAGGACAAACTACATTTGAACCATAGCAGTCAGGATCTGCCAAAGAAAAGTTCTGATTCGGCTCCAGAGGGGCTCTGCTCCGATTCGGGTCTCTGTCCTCCACCAGCTGTGTGGCTTAAGTGACTGTTTTTGGTTCCCCTTATCAAGTGAGAACAATTTATATATAGTTAGCTTATTTATTTATTTATTTTCTTCTGGTGGTGCTGGAGATTGAACCAAATGCTGGGCAAGTGCTCCACCACTGAGCCACACCCAGCCCTTAGCACTTTTTTTTTTTTTTTTTTAACACTTTTTTAGTTGTTGATGGACCTTTATTTTCTTCATTTTTTTATATGTGGTGCCGAGAATTGAACCCAGTGCCTCACACATGTGCGGCAAGCGCTGTGCCACTGAGCCACAGCCTCAGCCCCCTTAACACCTCTTGAAGTGATGAACCTAGGTGATCTTGGAGCATCAAGTTCTTGCAACACCTTCAAAAGAAATGTCAGTATTAGCTTCATTCTCCAGTCAGGAAAATGGCAGCTGAGAGATGGAAAAGTGTGTCCAACATCCTCCAAGAAAGATGGGAGCCCCGCTGGGTCTGACACCCCTCACCCCCACTTCTAAGCTGTGGACCCTTTGGAACAATTACATTCCTTCTCAGTGTGTCCAATCCCCCATACCCATTGCGGGGAATAAATGAGTGAGGTACCACTTGTACTTAATGCTGACATTGTAGTGGAAAAGCAGCCACAGAGAATATGAAACGTATGAGTCCCACATGTGTGAAGAAAACTTCTTAAATCGGACACCGAAACACACACCTGTAATTTCAGCAGCTCTGGAGGCTGAGGCAGGAGGGTTGCAAGTTCAAAGCCAGCCTCAGCAACAGTGAGGTGCTAAGCAACTCAGTGAGACCCTGTCTCTAAATAAAATACAAAATAGGGCCGGGGATGTGGCTTACTGGTTGAGTGGCCCTGAGTTCAGTCCCTGATACCAAAAAATCACTTATGGAAAACTTTATGGACACTAACATGTATATATTTTTATTTATTATTCATTCTACTTAGTTGCTAACATGTATATTTGTCGCTAGGGGGCAAAATTGTGACGTATGCAGCCAAGGGGGAAAAATAAAGAATGTCCATGTGCTTCTGCTCTTTTTCATGTTTTACTCACTCAAATACTCAATATAATTTTTCTCTATAGATTCTTAATCAAGAAAGCAACAATCCCTAATGCTAGGCACTGCAATAGACATAACCAATGCACAGTAAACAATTCTAGATTAATTAATTCACAGCAAACAATTCTAGATTAATTCTAAGCACTGCAAACACGCTTAACCAGGACAGGCTCATGACAGACATTCCCTCTGTGTGCTAAATTCGAAAGTCTCAAGCCTTAAGCTTTACATCTAGCAGATGCACACTCACTCACTCAGACAGCAGCGATCAGGTCCAAGGCAGGCTTTTCCTGTCGTGGAGTGGACAACCAGTTGAGGAGGGGACCATATGGAGAAGTTGCGGCTCTCACCAAGGTCCAGATGAGGCAGTAGAGTTTGAGGGTGGTGAGGATCATGCAGAGGGTCAGGAAACAATGACAAGTGATGGGATGTCAGTCCTGGTCCTCTTCAGGCTCTCCAGCTCAGTGCTGGCTGAATCCCTGTTCATCAGCTCCATTATTTATACCACATTTTGGGGCTTTTGACCCCCCTTTCAATCCTTATCAGTTACCACCGGATTTCTCCATGACATCATTTACCCTGGGGTCAGAAACATCTGGTCTGGTGGTCTCCATCCTGATCTTTCTCTCT
The DNA here is from genome assembly GCF_048772815.1 of Callospermophilus lateralis. Lineage (NCBI taxonomy): Eukaryota > Metazoa > Chordata > Mammalia > Rodentia > Sciuridae > Callospermophilus > Callospermophilus lateralis. The sequence continues at coordinate 215,837,751 of NC_135305.1, read as the reverse complement.
TATCAGATGAGGACAGCCTGCCAGAGACTTCACTCTGTTTATCAGGGTGAGGGGAAGTGAATTATCTGAGGGCCGCATTGGAGGGCTCTGTTAGATGTGCCTGGTGAGACTGCAGGTTTCAACTGGAGTTTTTAAAATGGAGTTGCTTAGGTTCAGGCCTAAGGCCTCCCTCATGATATTTCACATCATTTTCTCATTAAAAAAAAAAAAAAAAAAAAAACACCTTTTAATTAAATTTATTTATTTATTTATTTATTTATTTTTTTTTTTTTAAAGAGAGAGTGGGAGAGAGAGAGAGTGGGAGAGAGAGAGAGAGAATTTTTTAATATTTATTTTTTAGTTCTCGGCGGACACAACATCTTTGTTTTGTATGTGGTGCTGAGGATCGAACCCGGGCCGCATGCACGCCAGGTGAGCACACTACCGCTTGAGCCACATCCCCAGCCCCCTTTTAATTAAATTTAATTAATTAAAATTTTTTTGTTGTTCTTTATTCTTTGGATTTTTTTTAACCATTTAAAAATATGTGGGGCTGGGGTTGTGGCTCAGTGGTAGAGTGCTCCCCTAGTATGCCTAAGGCACTGGGTTCAATCCTCAGCACCACATAAATATATATATATATATATATATATATATATATATATATTTTTTTTTTTTTTTTTTTTTTTTTTTTTAAAGAGAGAGTGAGAGAGGAGGAGAGAGAGAGAGAGAGCAAAGAATATTTATTTTTTAGTTATCGGCGGACACAACATCTTTCTTTGTATGTGGTGCTGAAAATCGAACCCGGGCCTCACGCATGCCAGGCGAGCGCCCTACCACTTGAGCCACATCCCCAGCCCCAGCACCACATAAATATAAAATAAAGATATTGTGTCAACCTAAAAAACTAAAAAATAAATATTGAAAAAAAAAATATGTGGTACTTGCATTTGAGCACTGAGACAGGAGGATGGTAAGTTCAAGGCCAGTAGCAGCAACTTAGTGAGGCCCTAAGCAACTTAGCAAGATTCTGTCTCAAAATAAAAAGGGCTGGGGATGTGGCTCAGTGGTTAAGTGCCCTTAGGTTCAATTTCTGGTACCAAAAATAAACAAACAAACACAAATAAATAATGACTGGGGCTGGGGTGTAGCTCAGTTGCTGGAGTGATGGCCTAGCACACACAGGCTCTAGATTCAATCCCCAACACAGAGGATAAAAAAAAATAGAAGTAGCAGCAGCAGCAACTATGGCAGGCAGAGTACTCGCTCCCAAATATGTCCCCACAGTAATTTCCTCAACCTGGATATATATTAGTTTACCTGGCAAAAATGAAGCTTTGAAGATGAATTTAAACTAAGGATCTTATAATAGTCGATTATTCTGCATAATCCAGGTGGACCCTTGGGCACCTGGACAAGAGTCCTTTTAAGTGAAAGAGGGAGGTGGGGAATCAGAGAAGGACATGTGACAATTGTAGCTGACATGGACTTGAGGGGATTATGAACTTTAAAGATGGTCAAAAGCCTGCTGTGCTGGTGCAAGCCTATAATGCCAGCTAATCCCAGCTACTCAAGAGGCAGAAGGGATTGAAAATTCAAGGCCAATTTGGGCAGTTTAGCAAGACCTTGTTTCAAAATTTAAAATTTTTAGAAAAGGGCTGGGTATATAACTCAGTTGGTAGATCAGTTGCCGAGCATGTGTGAGACCCCAGATTCCATCCCCAGTACCACACATAGAAAAAAATAAAGGTGATAAGAAATGAAACTTCTAGAACCTGAAATCAGTTCGTCCCTAGAATCTCAGAAGACTCTACAGTTTCTCAGAGAATTTCAGAGAATCTAGAATTCCCAGAAGATGCTTAATCACAGCCTAGGGAGGTGTATGTTGGACTTCTGATTTCCTGAACTGTAGGATAATTGCCTGGGGTGCACCTTGTGGCAAGGAGGGTGCTGAGGATGTGGGAGGTCCTGGGTTTGAGCTCCAGCTGCTGCAAAAATTAAAAATAAGCCAGGCATAATGTCACACACCTGTAATCCCAGCAATTTGGGAGGCTGAGGCAGGAGGATCTTGAATTCAAAGCCAGCCTCAGCAATTTAGCAAGGTACTAAGCATCTCAGTGAGACCCTGTCTCTAAAAAAATACAAAATAGAGCTGGATATGGCTTAGTGGTTAAGTGCCCCTGAGTTCAATCCCCAATACCAATTAAATAAATAAAAGTAAAATACATTTTTTTCTTTTTTGAGTGCCATGGATTGAACTCAAGAGCACTCAACCACTGAGCCTCATCCCCAGCCCTATTTTATATTTTATTTATTTTTTTGGTACCAGGGACTAAACTCAGGGACACTCAACCACTGAGCCACATCTCCAGCCCTATTTTTTTTTTTTTTTTTTTTGTATTTTATTTAGAGACAGGGTCTCACTGAGTTGTTTAGTGCCTCGATTTTTGCTGAGGCTGGCTTTGAACTTGAGATCCTCCTAATTCAGCCTCCGTGTTGTTTTAAGTCATCAAATTGATGGGTTTGTTACAGCAACCATAGGAAACTTATACAGATGCTAGTTCAGGAGTTGGACAAGCTGTCTGTTGTTCACAGACTTTGAGATGATGGGCATGTTATATGTCTCTCAGTTTCATTTACTGCATCTGTCCAATAAACTTAATGGTAGGATCAATCTCACAAAGAAGTTACTGTACAGATTAAAATTGAGGTCAATTCTGTGACTTTATTTATTTATTTATTTATTTATTTATTTTAAAGAGAGAGAGAGAGAATTTTTTAATATTTATTTTTTAGTTTTTTTCGGCGGACACAACATCCTTTGTTTGTATGTGGTGCTGAGGATCGAACCCAACCCGTGCCACAGGCATGCCAGGCGAGTGCACTACCGCTTGAGCCACATCCCCAGCCCATGAGTACTGTTTTGATGGTATCTTCTAGCATGCTTGCGGAGATTTGTTCAGCCAGTTCCCCATCTGGCAGGTTTTGGATTGGGCTCAATTAAAAACCATTAGTATTTGCCACTCTCTTCCCTCCAACCCCACCCAGTAAGGTTTAAGAGCTAATGGAACCCATAGATGGCAAGGTCAATGTTCCCTCTTATGTTTCCTGAGAGCCCACAAGGCCAGGACGGGAGCCAGCCCCGTCCCAGGTGCCCCTCTGTATTTTTAGCTTCATCTCACAGAGGGGTGATTCATGTTCACCCGCCAGGTCCTGCCGCCACACCCCTGGCACCAAATCCTCAGGCCCGCCACTGTTTCCCAGAGTGAAAGAGCTGTCTGAGACCACCCCGGGTATCTCCCTTCCTAGTGTGGCCTTGTCATGCTCAGACGCCCTCAGTGGCTCCTACTTGACCAGTCACACCTAAATTGGGGATGGGCCTCCTTGGTGACAGGTAGATTGCACTCCCTCCCTGAGCTTTCTTTCCGAGTCCCCATTATGGCAAAGAGTCTGAAAGGTCTTGAGACCTCCTGGGTCAACACTGACTTTTCTTCTCTCTCTTATTTTCTTTCTTTCTTTGTGGTGCTAAGGATTGGACCCAGGATCTTATGCATGCTAGGCAAGTGCTCACCTCTGCTACCTCCCAACCTTTTTTTTTTTTTTTTTTTTTTTTTTTTTTGAGACAGGGTCTTTCTGAGTAGTCCAGGTTGGCTTCAAACTTGTGCTCCTCCTGCCTTAGCTTCTCAAGTTGCTGTATAAAAAAAAGCTTGATCCTTGTCCCCAAAGCCAATTAATGCCAATTTCATAATGAGAACACCGTTTTGAGAAAAAAGGAAAAAAGTTGTTTTATTGTTTTGCTAGCAAAGGAGAAACACAGAGGCCTCCAGTCCCAGAGGCTGTGATTCTGCCCATCTGGAGGAACAACAGGGGGATTTTAAAAGACCTATTCAAAGGCTACTTTTCTGGTGTGAGCTGATGGTGTGTTAGGATTCACTTGTTAATTTGGGAGATATTCACTTCCTAGGTCCTCTAGCTGACATCTCCCTCCTGTTGAGCCCAGATAACTCCTAGTAATCTTGTTCCCTGCCCCAGGTTAGTGGGAGAGGGAGTAGAGGAAAAGGAAAACACATCCCTTTTAAAAATAAGCCTCAGAGCTATATTCAAAAGGTGAAGTGGGCCACTGTTACAGCTGGACCACAGGCATGTGCTGCCACCAAGTCCCCCACCCTGTGGCAGCCTGTAGATAGATACTCCAGCTAACACCAAAAACTTCTGGTAATCCCTTATCTCTCCTCCCACATGCCTTACTGGTCTCACTTCCTATCACAGCGTAGATGGGTAGATGTTTCTCCTGTTTTCCTTCTCATACTTGTAATACTTCTGTTTTTTATATATTTGCATGATTAATCCATGTGGAATTTATTTTGCTATGCGTTTGGGGGTGGAGTTAAGTTTATTTTCCTCCAAATATGCATCAAGGCTACTGACCAAAGAATTTGCCCTCTCCTTGAAGACTGAGAATTCTACCTTTGTCATATATTAAATTATTTTAAGTAAAAAATATCCAGAAACTAACTTTTTTGTTGTTGTTTGATTTTTTTTTTTTTTGTCCTGGGGATGGAACCTGGGACCTTGAGAGTGCTAGGCAAGCACTCTTCCACTGAGCTACACCCCTAGTCCTTCTCGAATTTGTTTTTAAAATATGTGTACCTTGGGCTGGGGATGTGGCTCAAGCAGTAGTGCGCTCGCCTGGCATGCGTGTGGCCTGGGTTTGATCCTCAGCACCACATACAAACAAAGATGTTGTGTCCACCGAAAACTAAAAAATAAATATTAAAAATTCTCTCCCCCCCCCCGCCTCTCTCTCTCACTCTCTCTTTAAAAAAAAAAAAAAAATATATATATATATATATATATATGTGTGTGTGTGTGTGTGTGTGTGTGTGTACACCTTGGGCTGGGACTGTAGCTCAGTGGCAGAGCACTTGCCTAATGTGTGAAGCACTGGGTTTGATCCTCAGCATCACATAAAAAATTAAATAAACAAATAAAATAAAAGGCATTCTATCCATCTACAACTACAAAAATGTGTGTGTGTGTACCTTTAGCCCTGAATAGTGGCACAGTTCTCTAATCTTGGTGACTGGTGGGGGCAGATACTGAAGTTAGAGGATGACAAATTCAAGGCCAGTCTGGGCAATATAGTGAGACCTTGATTCAAAATAAAACAAAAAGGACTGGGGGTTGTGGCTCAGTGGTAGAGTGCTGGCCTAGCACGCACGAGGCACTGGGTTCCATCCTCAGCACCACATAAATGTAAAATAAAGATATTGTGTACACCTAAAACTTAAGAATAAATATTAAAAAAAAAAAAAGGCTGGGGATATAGCTCAGTGGTAAAGTGCATCTGGGTTCAATCTCTAATACATTTAAAAACAACCCTGCACATTGATAACTCTAGGCTGATTTCTCAGTCTTAGTTCTATGTGTATGGATTATATATTGTGCTTATTCATTCATCAAACCCTTACTGAGGTCCTGTTTTATGCGGTGTGCTATGCTGGTCACTGGAGACAGAGCTAAGAACAAAAGAGAGGACTTCCTGCGCATTTCAGCCAGGAGACAAGGGGGCACACACTCAACAACCAATAAGTAAAAGACAGTGACAACAGACAACATTTAAAAGGCAGTGGAGCTGGCTCAGAAACATGCCCACACTTGGTCCTAGCTACTTGGGGTGTTAAGGCAGGAGGATCTCTTGAGCCCAGAGATTTCAGGCCAACTGTGACATCGTATTGAGACCCTGGCTATATTAAAACCTTAAAATAAAATGAATGTGAGAGATAGAAGAGAAAGGGGCCCTGTTTTATCTGTTTATTTGCTTAGTTATTTTTTGTGGTAGTGAGGATGAACCCAGGACCTTGTGCTCATTAGGAATGTGCTCTAGCACTGAGCCATACTGTTTAGATAAGGTGGGCAGAGGAGACCTCTCCAAGGAGACATTTTAGCAGAGACCCAAGGAGGTGCTACACATAGACATCAGGAAAAAGAGTTTCTATGCGGAGGGAACAGAACCGCCAGTACAAAGGCCCTGAGGTGGGACCATGTCTGGTGGGGATTTTCTGGTACAGTCAGGAGGCTGGTGAGAATGCTCAGAGCAAGCCAAGGGTCCAGGGGAAGGAGCCGAGGGCCAAGAAGAGGCCATGATGAAGATTTCCGCTTTCTTCAGAGCAACGTGGAGGCCACCGAGGGTTCTGAGCAGAGGAGGGTGCACTCTGATTTAGGAGCCTGCTGTGGAGAAGACAGACTGGAGCCTGAGTGAGCTCAGGTCTGTCAGGTGGAGGTGCCTGCAATGGTCCAGGAAGGAAATGACCTGCTGTGTGACAGGGTAGGGGGCAGGAGGGGGATGAGGAAAGCTTGGTTCTGGAAGGGTCTGAAGGCAGGGCAGGTGTGTTGCAGAGGGGGCTCCCAGGTTTCTGGCCTGAGCATCTGGAAGGATGGAGCTGCCAATTACCATGTCTGGGCAGACTGAGGGACAATCATGGGTTCAAACTTGACCTTGCTGAGCATGAAGTGGCAGTGAGACCGCCATGTGGGGTGAGGGGAGGGAGGTGCCTCACAAATGTGGGGTGAGACCCGGGTGAGGAAGCAGACATTTGGAGCTGTCAGTGAGGACCCTGTAGCTGGGGTCTTGAGTTTGAGTGTCCCCCATGGACCAGGCAGCCAGGAACAGATGAGGCTTGTGGCCTGGGACCAGCCTGATATCTGTGCACTGCTCAGACTGGGTGGGACCAGCTGGCCTTAGGGCTGGCATGGACTTCAGGAACCACAGGGTTTCTTTGGGAGCCCTGGTCACCCAAGGGCATGGCTTGACGCCTTGGACCTCGCCTGTTTGCTGAAGCCTGTGGTCCAGGGGTCAGGCAGGGCCTCCTTAGCTGGAGGCCAACAAGGGAGGTGGCATTTTCTCTAGGGGCAAACTAAGTCAGTGACCAGAGCCCGCCCCCACCCCCCAGGGTGTTTCACTGAGGTAGCAACTGCTACAGTTATGGAACACCAAATGTAGGACTCTCACCACACTGACTCTAGACCCCACACTGCTGAAGACACCCCCAGGGGGACTGTATAATACCATGATAACTGTGGTGGGCTGTTCTGTGAACAACTGTCCCCAAAGACAAGATTGGGAGGTCTTGTTGGGTGGTGGATCTGTAGTCTAAGCTAGTGGGAGGCTGAGAGAGGAGAATTGCTGGAGCCCGGGAGGGAGATCCTGTCTCAAAAAAGAAAAAAAGAAAAAGACTAAAATAAATAAAACTCCTTCACCGGTTTTAGTTTTCTCTCCCAGTACTTCACAGTTGGTTGTTGGGGCCCAGCCATCTGCCTCAGTTTCTACACCTGCAGAATGGAACAGTGGAGGCGCCTCTTTAGGGTTGGAAACTGTTCCTTGCGGTGTCGCTAGGTGGGTGGCAGCAGGGTGGGCTGAGGCCCCCGGGTGAAGCCACCGGGTTCCCGGGTGGGGGCTGGGCCGGTGTGGGGGGCGGGGAGGGCTAAATCCGGCGGTTGGTGAGTGGCGGGAGCAGCTGCTGCGCGGATCGGCCCCCTCTTCCGTCCCTCCCCTCCGTCCCTTGGCTCGGGCCGGTCTGACCGGTTTGGGCCGCCCAGCCTGGCACTTGGCTGGGAGGAGCCGCCGCCAGTCGCTCGCTCGCTAGCTCCGGGTCTCCCTCGGGACGTCTGCGCGTCCAGACCCCGGGACTGCGAGGGCGCGGGAGCTGGCGGGCGCCGTCGGGGCCCGGCGCCCGCAGGGATGGGGGGCGATCGGCAGGATTACTACGGGAAGCACGGTAGGCTGAGCCCCGTCCCGCGCCCCGGGGCTGGCTCCTTGGAAAGCGCAGCCGGGGGACCTCGGGGACGGGAGGAAAGACCACTAGAGGCAGGAGCGGAATTGCAGATCTCTGCCTGCGCCCCCCATTCCCTGCCAGCCTCCCTCACCCCAGTTCTGTCCAGAGCTGCCTCTCATTCGTGCCTCCAAACCCCCTTCCCCTAAGGACCTGCTTCCGTAGCCCCTTCCGCTGCAGAAGCCCCCTGCCCCCATGTCACCTTGAACCTTCCCTTTCCGCCAGGTTCCCTTCCTGGTGTTCCACCACTAGTCAGCCGCCAGCTGATAATCTCGCTGATAACTATGGGGGGCTCTCCCGCCCCGGGCAGTGGTATGCACTGACTGGGACTTGGGTGTGGTGGCCTGGAGGTACAGTGGTGCCAAAAACTTGCACTAGCGTTCTAAATTTTACTCCTGCCCACGCAAAGCACACCTACGTTCATCTGGGGCAGTGGGTTTTGCAGCCTGTTCTTAGTTCAGATTTTCTGACCTACCTAGCTTAATCCTGTTGACTTTCAGGAACTCCCCAGAAGTACGATCCTACCTTCAAAGGACCCATTTACAACAGGTAAGGGCTCAGGATTCCTGGCAGCAGGCGATGCTATTCCTGCTTAGACTGCCCCAACTCTTGTTTCTGCTCTCCTCCCTTCTGTTCTCCAGTAGACTGGTGATAAATATTTGCAACCTGATGGAAGGACTGATTTCTATAATATACAAAGAAGACTTTACAGATTTTTTTTTTTTTTTTTTTTTTTTTTTTTTGTGGAATCCAGGGGCACTCTACTACTGAGCTATGTCTCCACCTCTTTTTATTTTATTTTATTATTATTTTTGTTTTGAGACAGTATCTCACTAAGTTGTTTTGATGAGGGCGACATTGAACTTTTTGTGATTCTCCTGCCTCAGCCTCATGTCTCTGGATTACATATGTGCACCACTGCACCTGACTAGATTTCTTCATCTCCACATCTTTTTTTTTGATAGTGGGGATCAACTTTTCCATTGAACTACACTTCCAACTTAGCAAATGGATTTTAAGAATAAACAAATGATGGGATCAGATCATTGGCAGGACAAGAAGTACTGAAGATAATGAACTTAAGAAAAAAATGCTGAACTTCAGGAAAAAATAAAAGAATGTAATTTAAAAGAATAACAGATTGTATTTCCCCATCAGAGATTAGCACAGATAAAAGATTGACACATATTCTGCTCTGAAATTAATTGGTGCAGTCTTTATTTATCAATATATTTTTTGCAATACTAGGGATCCAACCTTGCTGGGATCTTGCAAATGACTAGGCAAGTATTCTACCACTGAGCTACATTCCTAGCCCTGATCTTTTATTTTGAGGTAGATTCTCACTAAATTGCTCAAACTGACTTTGAATTTGAGATCCTCTTGCCTCAACCTCCAGAATAGCTGGGATTACAGGTTTGCACCACCAAGCCCTGCTAATTTTTATTTATTTTTGAGATAGGGTCTTGCCATATTCCCCAGTCTGGCCTAAACTCCTAGGCTCAAGGGATCCTCCTGGGTAGTGGGGACTACAGATTCATACATCTATAACTGGCTGGTACAGTTTTTTGGGGAGGTAATTGAAAATGTAAAGTTTCTATTTTCTTTTACCTCCTGGTACTAGGGATTGAACTCAGGAGTGCTCTACTACTGAGTTACACCCCCAAACTCTTTTTCTGTTTTATGACAGGGTCTCTAAATTGCCTAGGCTGGCCTTGAACTTGTGATCCTCCTGCCTCAGCCTCCTGAGTCTCTGGGATTACAGGTGTGCACCACTGTGCCCAACTGGAATATAAAATTTTCTTAATGTAAATCTCTTTGTTCCCAAACCTTTAATTCTTTAAAAAAAATTTTTTTTTTGTTTTGGTTTGTTTGTTTTTTGCAGTGCTGGGGATGGACCCCAATGCCAGGGGCATGCTAGGCAATCACCCTACCACTGAGCTACACTCACTGCCCCCCAAATTTTAATTTTAGGGAAAAAAATTCCCAATAAACCTTGCACACATGGACAAAATGTTACTAGAAATTGCTGGTAAAGATGTGGTAAAGTAACCAGGTACATGCCTCTAATCCTAGCTACTCAGGAGGTTGAGGCAGGAGGATGGCAAATTTGAGGCTAGCCTTGGCAACTTAGTGAGACCCTAAACAATTTAGTGAGACCCTGATTCAAAATATAAAATAAAAGATAAAAAGGACTGGAGATGTGACTCAGTGGTAAAGTGTCCCTGTGTTCAATTCCCAGTACCCGAAAGAAGAAAAAGGAAATGATGTGGGGAAATGAACACTGAAGCTCGAGAGAGCTTCACATTCCTGTCATAACCCTCTTTCGAGGACAGCGCAGCATTTAGATATCAAAACGTAAAATGCATATACCCTTCCGCATAGCATTCAAGCTACTCAGGAAAATGTATATTATGCATGGAAACAGGTATATAAGGGCCAATGGACCCTTGCCCTGACACTCTCCCTCTGTTCCAGGGGTTGCACGGATGTCATCTGCTGTGTGCTGCTTCTTCTGGCCATTGTGGGTTATGTGGCCGTGGGCATCGTAGGTGAGTAGAGGAGCCCTTAGGAGAAGGTGGGTTCTAGGGTGGGAGGGGACAGTGCAGCCTCTGGGGCAGGGGGAGGGCTGCTGCTCAAAGGTGCTGAATCCCTCCACAGCTTGGACCCATGGGGACCCTCGAAAGGTGATCTATCCTACTGACAGCCGTGGGGAGTTCTGCGGGCAGAAAGGCACAAAAAATGCGTGAGTGGGCTTCCCCTGGTGGGCAGAAGCGCTTCATAAGAACAGGGGGTATGGTTCTGGGCTTTCCCCGTCCTGTCCATTATTAATCCAGTCCACTAGTACAGTCATCCCTCAGCACCCAAGGGTGGTTTCTTCCAGGACCCCCCGCAAAATGATTGGACGCTCCAGTCTCTCAATAAAGGGAATAGTATTTGCTCAGGATCAAGGCACATCCTTCAGTAGACTTCAGCACCTCTCATCATGTAAGATGATTTCGAGTGCACAATACAATATAAATGCTACATAAACATTAGTGTACCGTGCTGTTTATAGAATAACAAGAAAGGCAAGTCTCTACTTATTCCTTTTTTTTTTTTTGCATGTGCAAGTGGTAGGGACCCAGCCAGGGCTTCAGGTTTGCACCATCTACCACAGAGCCATGCCCTCAGCCTCTGAGCCTCCTTTTCTTCTGTTTTGAGTTTGACAATCTAAGACCTGAACAGAGTTTGGATAGTGTCTGTCATGGAACAACTGCTGCGAGATTTTATTTTTGTTCATTTGTTTTTACGGAGGATTGAACCCAGGGACTCTCTACCACTGAGCCACATCTCTAGTCCTTTTTCATGTTTATCTTGAGATAGAATCTTGCTAAGTTGCCCAGGCTGAACTTGAACTTACCATCCTCCTGCCCAGTACCCCAAGTCGTTGGGATGACAGAGGCCTGGGTTCTGGTTTTCATTGGTTGTTTTCATAAAGATTTTTATGTGTGTCGGGGGTTGAGAAGCCTTGACTATTTATTTCCATTCTCCTTTCTCCAACCCTAGGAACAAACCCTTCCTGTTCTACTTCAACATTGTGAAGTGTGCCAGCCCCCTGGTCCTGCTGGAATTCCAGTGTCCCACCCCACAGGTAACTTGTCCCCACCTCTCCGATTTGCTCTGTGCCCCATAAATGTGGGGTGGAACCTGGTCCCTAAGTGGGGATCTGCGTCTTCTCTCGTCTTTCTGCCCCCAGATCTGTGTGGAGAAATGCCCCGACCGCTACCTCACCTTCCTGAGTGCCCGAAATAGTCGGGACTTCGAGTACTACAAGCAGTTCTGTGTTCCTGGCTTCCAGAACAATAAGGTGAGCAGGAAGCTGCCCTGGGCGCTCAGGCATGCATCTAGTGGTGCCAGCCCGGGGGATTGCCTCTTCCCTCTCTCTTGGCAGGGTGTGACAGAAGTGCTTCGAGATGGTGACTGCCCTGCCGTTCTCACCCCCAGCAAACCCTGTGAGTCTGGAGTTCCATAAGGCCAGGCTGGGGTGGAGGAGGGTCTGCAGGGCTCAGCCTGACAGCTGATGTCCCCTGTTGCCTCCAGTGGCCCGGCGATGCTTCCCAGCCATCCACGCCCACAAAGGGGTCCTCATGGTGGGCAACGAGACGACCTATGAAGATGGGCACGGCTCTCGGAAGAACATCACAGAACTGGTGGAGGGTGCCAAGTGAGGATTGAGGCCCCCACATTGGTGTCATACTGCCCTGGCTGGGAGAGGGCATACCCTGGGCTGGGACGGGTGTCTGTCCTGAGCCTCTCCTATCTTCCCCCAGAAAGGCCAATGGCGTTCTGGAGGCACGACAGCTGGCCATGCGGATATTTGAAGATTATACCGTCTCTTGGTATTGGATTGTCATGTGAGTTAGAGGGAAGGTGGCTCTCCCCTGGCTGCCCCTCTGAGGCTCTTGTAGGATAGGATCTTCTAATGTCCCTATTTTATCCCCCAGAGGCCTGGTCATCGCCATGGTGCTGAGCCTCCTTTTCATCATCCTGCTGCGCTTCCTGGCTGGCATTATGGTCTGGGTGATGATCGTCATGGTGATTCTGGTGCTGGGCTATGGTGTGTCTCCCCCCCTCTGTATCCACCCTTGCCTACACTCTATAGAATGCCCATGCCCTTTGACCTGTTTATAAGAGCTGCCAGTTGAAAACAGCTTTGGTGCCCTCAATAGGGGATGGGTTCAATCCAGCTCTCTGGCACTGGGGATGCAGTTTTTTGGTAGAGTACTTGCTAGAATGTGCAGTCCCCTTGTGTTCAGTCCCCAGTGCCACAAACAAAAACCAGACTAAGGGATGGGGCTGCAGCTCAGTGTTAGAGCAGCTACCTAGCATGGCCAAAGCCCTGGATTTCTTCCCCAGGACTGCTCAAAACAAACAAATATCCCCCAAATCTCTGGCTATTTGTAGCTTTCCAAACTAGGACCTAGGTCAGCATTTTATCAACACCAAAAGACATTCTCAAGAAGGCTTTTTAGCACCAGGGAAAGGGGTACCTACACTAGCAGGGGATCAAATGCTGGCTCTGTCACTTCCTAGTTCTGTGTCCTTGGGCAAGTGACTAAGCCTCACTGTGCCTCAATTTCTTTCTTCGTGTTATGGGGATAATTAGTATTTACTAGTTTGGAGGCTTAATGAGAAGGAGACAATGTGAGGATAAAATCAGGGGAAGGGCTTGTTTAGAGCAGGACTTTGGAATTTGGAGGCTTCACTCCCAAACCAGTGCTTCATATGCTGATGCTTCACTTCAGCTTGCTTGGTGTGTCCTCCCATCTGAGGACACAGTATCCAAATGTTCAGGTTAATAGTGGTTTCTGGTTGGGTGCTGGCATTTTAGGTGACTTGATTTGTTCTTAATAACTGTACTTACATTTTTATTTATAATTTATTTTTTGCGGTGCTGGGGATGGAACCAAGGACCTGGTCCATGCCAGGAAAGCATTCTACCACCACGCTGCACCCTTGTCCTACAATTTTGTTTTACAAAGAGCTAAGGGGTACAGGCAAGGCACCAAGATCACAAGTTAAAGGCCAGCCTCAGCAACTTAGGCCCTAAGCAACTTAGTGAGACCCTGTTTCAAAATTAAAAATAAAGAAAAGGGGAATGGGTGGGGATGTGGCTTAGTGGTTAAGCGCCCCTGGGTTCAATTCCTGGTACCAGAAAAAGGAAAAGAAAAAGAAAATGTGGTATATCTACACAATGGAGTTGCTGGGCTAAGGTGGTGATTCTGTGCAGGAATATTTCACTGCTACATGGAGTATGCCCGGCTGCGTGGGGAGGCCGGCTCTGATGTCTCCCTGGTGGACCTTGGCTTCCAGACAGACCTCCGGGTGTACTTGCACTTACGGCAGACCTGGATGGCTTTCAGTGAGTTGAAGCCCCCTAATCCTGCCTCTGGTGGAGCTTGGGCGATAGTGGGGAGCCCAAACGGCTCATCCTCTGCCTCTTACAGTGATCATCCTGAGCATTCTTGAAGTGGTCATCATCTTGCTGCTCATCTTTCTCCGGAAGAGAATTCTCATCGCCATTGCACTCATCAAAGAAGCCAGCAGGTGGGGTCCAGCACACGAGGGGATCTGGCTGGTTTTTTCTCTAAGTCTCTTCAGGTCTTGATGTCTCTGTCTCTGCTCTTCCCCAGGGCTGTGGGATACGTTATGTGCTCCCTGCTGTACCCTCTGGTCACCTTCTTCCTGCTGTGTCTTTGCATCGCATACTGGGCCAGCACTGCTGTGTATCCATCTCCAGACCCTATTTCTGACAGCCTGGGGGACAGGGCTGGATCATGGTGGTGATGGAGGTGGTGGTAGGGGTGTGTATCCTTTCTCATAAGCCCCTAGGGTTCCCAGGCCCAGATTTCAAGTTCCTTAATGAGCCTCTAGCTTCCTGTCCACTTCTAATGAAGCTGTCTATAAGATTTTGGATGATGCCACCTGCTCACTAGCTGGGAAAACCTGCAACCCTGAGGTGGGTGTCCCCTGGGTAGGGAGGGCAGGCATTGCCTCAGCAGCCCTCAGACATTTTGAAACCTCTCATCCCTACTTGGAGATCATATGGCAGACATTTGGCACCTGCTGTTTGCACTGTACTGGGTATCAGTGACATGGAGTTGAAGAGACCCCCAAGCCTGGATCTGGCAACTTTTCTGAACAAACTGGGAAGTGATACACTTGGCCTTTCCCCGATTTTGGGTGCTGAACTACACATCTTGTTCCCCCTTCACTTCATGTCCTGTGCCTACACTCTTTTCTCGACCACTGTGATGACTGTTCTTGTTTTTAGAACCACTTCTTGTGTTCCACGAGCCCTTATCATGAACTCCCAATTCCTTGATGGCACTCTGATCCTCATGACTTCCGTCTTATCCTATGGTCTAACCTGACTGGCCACTCAGTGATGCCCGGAGCCCAACTGAACTCTGGCCCCTGTATTTTGACTTGGTCTTGTGTCCCTCTCCCAGACCTTCCCTTCCTCCAATGAATCCCGCCTATGCCCCAACGCTCATTGCCAGTTCGCCTTCTATGGTGGTGAGTCGGGCTACCACCGCGCGCTGCTGGGCCTGCAGATCTTCAATGCCTTCATGTTCTTTTGGTTGGCCAACTTCGTGCTGGCGCTGGGCCAGGTCACACTGGCTGGGGCATTTGCCTCCTACTACTGGGCCATGCGCAAGCCAGACGACCTGCCAGCCTTCCCGCTCTTCTCTGCCTTTGGCCGGGCACTCAGGTAGTGCAGGGCTGGGGATGGATTGGGGTGGAGGTGTTCTGGCCAGCTGCTGACCATCTCCTCTGCCCACAGGTACCACACAGGATCCTTGGCCTTTGGCGCCCTCATTCTGGCCATTGTGCAGATCATCCGAGTGATGCTTGAGTATTTGGATCAACGCCTGAAAGGTGTGGTCCCTCCACGGTGGTGATTGTCTCTTGCTGGGGGCGGGACTATATGAGGAGCCGGGGATTCCTTCTTGCTTGGTGGTGGGTGGAATAAAAAGGGATGGGACCATAATTGGTTTGTGCCTGTTGGGGTCGAGAGCTGAGAGGACCCGAGGGGCGGGTCCAAGAGCCCTGAGCCACTATTGGCTCCTGCAAGGAGGGCAGGACGAGGCTTCTGCTTGGGCTTGGGGGCGGGCACGGGGGCGGGGCCTGTGCAGCAGTGTGTGTACAGGGATTGGGGCGTCTTGGGAGCGGGGCTAAAGAGCTTTACAATTGGCTCATTCATTAGGGGCGGGGCCAAGGACTCTTGAATTTCTATCCACTTTTGCATCCCTTTCTTTCTCTTCCAGCTGCGGAGAACAAGTTTGCCAAGTTTCTCATGACCTGTCTCAAGTGTTGCTTTTGGTGCCTGGAGAAGTTCATCAAATTCCTCAACAGGAATGCCTACATCATGGTGAGTGGACCAGACCGTGGGAGAATGAACTCACCAGCTCCTGCCTGGTGAGTTCCCTACCCAGTGGGCCTGATCCTTCCTTCTCCCTTCCAGATCGCCATCTACGGCACCAACTTCTGCACCTCAGCTAGGAATGCCTTCTTCCTGCTCATGAGAAACATCATCAGGTCAGGGAAGACACCTCCCTCCGGTTGCTTCCCTCTCTCCCCAGTCCTTGAGCCAATATTCACACCTGCCCCTCACTGTTCCCTGCAGAGTGGCCGTCCTAGACAAAGTTACCGACTTCCTCTTACTGTTGGGCAAACTTCTGATCGTGGGCAGTGTGGGTGAGTGCCACTACCCCACCTGTCATGGTATGGCAGCCTGTTGGGAGTGACTTGTGAACTGCCATCATGCTCCATCTCTTCTATGATAAATGTCACCTTGGGGAGCTCTTTCCCTATAGCCAGAACTCTCAACCAATCTTTGTTTTCTTTCCCCTACCTCCAGGAATCCTTGCTTTCTTCTTCTTCACCCATCGTATCAGGATCGTGCAAGATACAGCACCACCTCTCAATTATTACTGGGTCCCAATACTGGTATGGAGATCTTTGGGGACAGATAGAAGTCTGGGGATAAGGAGGTGTTGGGACATGCTTGGCCTCCTTTGGACAGATGTGGATGAAAGTCAGATGGACTGAATATTTATTCAGCCCACAAACATTTTTGTAGATGTCCTTTCCTTTAGAGGCTTTACAATTTAGAGGTAAACAGACATTCATTAAGAATTAATATTGGGGGCTGGGGACATAGCTCAGTTGGTAAAGTGCTTGCCTTGCATGCACAAAGCCCTGGCTTCAATCCCCAGCATCACAAAAAAAAAAAAAAAAAAAAAAAAAAATTATTGGGCCAGACTTGGTGGCACACAATCAATCAATAATAGTACTGGCAAGCCAGGTGAGGTGGCATGGGCCTGTATTCCCAGTGACTCAGGAGGCGGAGGCAGAAGGATTAAAAGTTCAAGGCCAGCCTCAGCAAATTAGCAAGGCTCTATGCAACTTAGTGAGACCCTGTTTCAAAAATGAAAAAAAAAAAAAAAAGAGCTGGGGATGTAGCTCAGGGGTAGAGTGCTTACCTGGCATGATCAAGACCTGGGGTTTGGTCACCAGAACCTTAAAAAAAAAAAAAAAAAGAAGAAGAAGAAGAAGAAGAGAGAATGATATTGGTGAGTGTATAATTGCAATCTGGGACATGTTGTTGGCATATTTACACACTATAGGGAATCATTAGGGTCTGTGGTGAAGGATCTGGGTAGGTCAAGGGGTCCAGGTGACTTCATGCAAATGATACTGAATCTGAGATCTGAAGCTATAGGTGACTGCCAGGCAGAGGGAACAGCAAGTACAGAGGCCCTGAGACAGGACCCTGCACTAGGAGCAGCGAGAAGACCAGTGCGTTGATGTGAGAGTAAAGAGCTAGAGAGGAGGATATGGAGGTGACAGGGTTGGATGGGTTGAGTCTCCATCCCAAGAGCAGTGCAGGCCTTGGGGCCCAGTGACCTAGATTTTTTTTTTTTTTAATCTTATTTCCTGTATTTGTTAATTCTAGGGTGAGTAACTGGACAAATTATTTAATCTCTCTAAAGTCAACTTCAGTCAACAAATGTTTATCGGACTCCCAAGGCCCTAGGAGTCTCCAAATTGCTAGGGATATAGCAATAAATACACCCATACAATCTAGTAGTTATTAAACCCATAATTCATGTAAACATTTATGAAATTGAAGCTGAATGCAGGCCTGAGGTAGGGTGCATAGTGCCAGGAGAGCCCAAAACAGGGTCTAGGTGTTGGAGGCAACTTCTGGAGTAGGTGGAACTTGAGGACTCGCTATTTAAGCTGAAAGCAGAAAGATGATGAGGCATGAATTACACTTAAGTCAGGACAGCAGCATGTACAAAGGCCCTGAGGTTGAAGAAAAAAAGATGTGATACATGGGCGATGGGATCCTGTCAGCAATGGTGAGAAGTTGTTATTCCAAAGAGGGCTTATCAACAGGGGATTGACATGATGGCAGTCTAGGAAGGACTTGGTGGGTGGGGGGTTGTTCTGGGGCAGAAACAAGCCATCTCCCCTCCCCCAGACGGTGATTGTTGGGTCCTACTTGATTGCCCATGGTTTCTTCAGCGTCTACGGCATGTGTGTGGATACGCTATTCCTCTGCTTCTGTGAGTGACCCCTCACCCCAGCCCTCATGGGGCCCCACACCCCTCCTTCCCGTGGGTCATGCCATCTCCCCCCGGTGGGCACACATCAGTGTTCAGTGCCCTCCGCTTCCCCAGGTTGTCCCTTGTCCCGGGCCCTAGCATGCCTTCCTGGCTTCCTCACTGCGCGGAGCTGCTCCATCGCGTGGTCCCCCAGCCCGGGCTACCGCGGGAACCCTCTGCCCCCGGGTCCCCAGCTCTGGAGCTTCTGGCTTTGTTGGGGGTGGGTCTGTGGCTGCCACTAACTCTGGTCTCTCCGTCTGTCTGTTTTTGTTTTTCTTTTCTCTTCCTCTCCTCCGTGCCTGCTGGCTTCCCCGTTCTTCCCCTGCCTCCCTTTCCCCCTCCTTTCCTGACTACCCCATTTTCCCCCGCCGGCTCCTGGGGGGCCCAGGTGAGGACCTTGAGAGGAATGACGGCTCTCAGGAGCGACCCTACTTCATGTCGCCCGAGCTGAGAGACATCCTGTTAAAGGGGAGTGCGGAGGAGGGCAAGCAGGAGCAAGTCGAGGAGTAGAGAGTGAGGGAGACTGGCCTGGGAGCCAGGTGTCCTCCCCGTAGGCTGGGGGAGGTGCATGTGGGGGGGCTCCCTTGCCTGGGAGTGTGGGATCATGTGGTCCCTTCCCAAGCCCACTGCAGTCTGCCCCTCTGGTCCTAGTGTGTCTTGCTTTCTAACCCTCGGAGGCTTCTCTATGGCCCTCATCACCTCACCCTGTCCCCGAGGCCCCTGCCTGGGGACTCTCTCTCATGCCACCTGCTCTGGGGCCTCTCTCTGCAGTGGAGGATCTGGAGAGAAACGATGGGTCAGCTGAGAGGCCTTACTTCATGTCTTCCACTCTCAAGAAGCTCTTGAACAAGACCAACAAGAAGGTGGCAGAGTCCTGAAGGTCCGGCCTCCCCTGCCTCTCCAGAGCCCTCCAACTGGGTGCTTCCTGGGCGGCTTGGGTCAGTACCCCCAGCCCATCGGATTTGCCTGAAGTCCTGTCACTGCCTCTCTGCCCCCTCTTCATGATCTAGTTACTGCCAGTTTCTGGGGACCTGGAGGATCTGGGGTATCTCTTCCCTATGCCAAGGGGTGCTCGGAGTTTCCACAGCAGCCCTGCAAGACTGAGATGAGTCACTTTAGCTCTCACGGACCTGGATGGGGACAAATCCGGTGTAGCCTCTTGACGCCTGGGATGGGAGGTGGCCAGACTTCTGCCAGCTCCTTCATGCTTCCTGTCCTCTTCTTAGACCACAGTGGGAGAACAATGGGAAGGACTGAGATTGTATATGAGAGAGCAGCGGCTGCGCTGAACTTGAGTTCCAAGTTCCCCCTGCCTCTCTAGCCAGGACTGAAACCCATCTCCACGGCTGAACAGTTGGCTCAAGGGCCGCCGGATGCATTTCTTTATTATTATTTTTTAACTTGGACATGCATTAAAGGGTCTATTAGCTTTTATTCCATCTGTCTCCACAGCTGGGATGGAGCTGCCAGGGAGTGCCTTCATTTGTCCCCACCCCCTACTGGGTGTGGATGGGCCGGGAGTGTGTGCTTGCAGTAACCAGGTCCCCACTAGAGAGGCCATATTGGGGGGGACTCATTGAGGAGAGCCCTTGATGAGAGGAGATGGGGCCAGATGTTGGGAGTGGCAGCAGGAAGTGGGCTTGACCACCAGAGCACGCCAAAGGAGATGCTAATGATTGCTTAATGGAAACCTGCTGGCCTGTTGCCTGGCTGGAGAATTGGACCCGATGCCTCCCGCCCTCCTTTGCCAGTTATTGACACTGCTCTCTTTGTAAGAGAGAAAAGAAACTGAATCCACCTAAGGGATGGTTTTCGGGGGACAGGGGTGGGTGGGGCAGGTGCCCTGGGCTAACAGGGCCCTCTGCCTACTCGCCTACCTTGGGGATCCTTTTGCCAAACTGTTGAACTCAGGGGACCCGGTTGTCTGGTTCCCCCTTTGCCCACCACAAACCCAGCAACCCCTACCCCCACTTCATGCCTTCACCCATGGGCACCATCAGCACTGTCCATCAGGATCCTGGAGAGGGAGGATTCCCAGCCTGTGGTCTCCCGTCTCCGTGCCTGCCACCTGCCATCCCCTTCCTGTCTGCCCAGCTCTATGCATCTGTTAATTGCATTCCAACCACTAATAAAGTGCCTATTGTACAGGTCTGGGCCTGGCATGTTTGTGGGGGGAATGAGAGGATGATGGGGGAACCCCAGCTTCCAGTGCTCTGGGATTCTCAAAGTTGGGGAAGAAGGAAGGGCAGGAAACCCACTGTCTGCTGGCCTTGATCTCTGCCCCAAATTCTTCCATTGAAGCTGCTTGAGTTTCTCCTGGAGGCAGCTGGCTGAAAAATGGCCCTTCTGCTCTGATCCCTGGAGTGCACAAGGCAGCCACCTCCCTCCGGTCCACCTCCTCAGTCCTGGGCACATGCCCCAGATCTTTCTCCCAGTGCACCTCACCTGAGGCCCCATAGTCTAGCCCAGCCGCTTTTGATGGGTCTTGCTCCCTGGAGGCTTGCTGCTGCCCCCTGGTGTCAGCTGTTTTCATTGTCTCCAGGCCATCTGCTCTACAAGGTTAGGATGTTCGTTTCCCTCCCCTGGAATTTAGTTATTTTTCCTTCCTTATTTCCTTTTCCCCTTCTTTCCTTTTTTTTTTTTTTTTTTTGTGGTACCCAGGGCCTTGAGCGTGCTAGGCAAGCGCTCTACCACTCAGCTGCACCCCAGTCCTGTTTTTTTTTTTTTTTTTGTACCAGGGATTGAACCAAGGGGTGCTTAACCACTGAGCCACATCCAAGCCCTTTTTTATATTTTGAGACAGGGTCTCACTAAATTGCTTAGGGTCTTGCTAGGTTGCTGAGCCTGGCCTTGAACTTGGGATCCTCCTGCCTCAGTTTCCCAACTGCTGAGATTATGGGCATGCACCACCATGCTTGTCTCTTCAGTCCCTTTTCCAGACAAGGTTAGTCTCCTGAGTAACTGGGATTACAGGTATGTGCCACCCACCTGTACTTTTTTTTTTTTTTTTTGGTACCCAGGATTTAATTCAGGGGTACTCACCCACTGAGCCACATCCCCATCCCTAGCCCTATTTTGTATTTTATTTAGAGACAGAGTCTTAGCATCTCCCGGCTGCTGAGGCTGGCTTTGAACTTGCAATTCTGTCTCAGCCTTCCAAGTCACTGGGATTGCAGGCAGGCACCACTGCACCCGACAATGGACGATTCTTAAGTAACCACTTTTGTGTAACTGTGATGGGTATGCAATCTACAACTTTTGTTTATTTTGTCTGTTTATTTTTATCTTGTGCTGAGGATTGAACTCAGTGCCTCACAGGTGCTAGGCAAGGGCTCTGCCACTAAGCTACAACCCCAGCCCTTACAACCTTTTGTTTATG